>NC_092335.1:438015000-438307500 GCF_046630445.1 Rutidosis leptorrhynchoides | reverse complement strand
ATTATTATTATTATTATTATCATTATAATAATTATTAGTATTATCATTAGTATTATTATCATTAGTATCATTATCATTAAAACTAATATTAGTATCATCTAATTATTATGATTACTATTATTATCATTATTATGAATACGACATAAAAGAAGACGAAAAGCTATTAAACAAATCGATTACGAAATAATGAGTATAAGTATTATGACGAAATTAAAATATTGTAAGATATTGATTTAAATAAAAATATTGTTTTCATTTATTTTATTCATTATTATTATTATTAAAAGTATCATTAATATTAAAACTATCATTTTTATTAAAATTATCATTTTTAATAGAAATATCATTGTTATTATAAGATATCATTATTATTATCATTTTAGTATTATTATTATTAAAAATTATCATTTGAAATAGATTTATTCTTTTTATATAAAATATTATAATTATTACAGTTAATATTAAAAAGTATCGTTATCATGATTAGAATTATCATTTTATTATAATTAATATCATCATTAGTAAATATAAATATTGTTATTAATATTATTAGTAGAATAATAATAATTATTATTATTATTACAAAATAATACAAATTTTACTCATTATTATTTTTATCAATATTATTTTATCAAATAAATATGTGATACAAAGATATTTTTATCACACGTAATATAATTACATTAATAATACATACCACTGTATTTTTATGATATTAAGTGAACTGTATAAATTTTATTACTTGAGATACATAAAAGTATATATTTTTATCATATATAAATTTTAATATAAACTTTTATTTATTAATAAATGACTTGTATTATTTACTCTAATAAAATATGATAAATATATTTAATTATATAAAACGACTATATTTAAGTTATATAATAAACATGTATAAATTTTGGAAATCATTTTGGGTCAAGTTGATTTTTGTTGACTTTTACATATCAATCTCGAGCATTAGGATTGTGATACACTTTAGACAGATATTGACCAACATATAAATATATATACTTAATATAGGTTCGTGAATCTGAGGCCAACCTTGCACTTGTTCAGTGCCATCATATGCTTAAATCATTACGAAATACAGTATCGTGAGTCTCATTTGCTCCTTTTTTAAATGTTTTTGCAATATATATTTTTTTGGGACTGAGAATACATGCACTGCTTTTATAACTGTTTTACGAAATAGACACAAGTACTTGAAACTACATTCTATGGTTGGATTATTATATCGGATATCACCCTTTTTAGTCTGGTAATCTAAGAATAAGGGAACAGAAACCCTAATTGACGCAAATCCTAAAGATAGATCTATTGGGCCTAACAAACCCCATCCGGGTTACGGATGCTTTAGTACTTCGATTTTATCATGTCCGATGAGAGTCCCAGAATGATGGGGATATTCTAGATGCATTTTGTTAATCTCGGTTACCAGGTGTTCACCATATGAATGATTTTTATACACAGGTTATGTGTATCATGTTTTTTACACGGGTTACGTGTGCAGTTAAATATTTGAAACCTTTTAGTCTATTAAAATGATGGAAATGAATGTTTATAATAAACTAATAAACTCATCAACCTTTTGGTTGACACTTTTAAGCATGTTTATTCTCAGGTATGAAAGAAATCTTCCGCTGTGCATTTGCTCATTTTAAAGATATTATTTGGAGTCATTCATGGCATATTTCAAAAGACGTTGCATTCAAATCATTTGAATTCAAATCATTTGAATTCAAAAAGATTGTTGATAGATGAATGACATATTAGTCAATTATATTTGGGAAACATGATAATATCATTAGTATGCATAATTGTAAACTTTTGATGAGACGAAAATTGTCTTTTAAAAAGAATGCAATGTTTGTAAAAAGTATCATATAGAGGTCAGAACCTCGCAATGTAATCAACTAATGTGAATCGTTTATAATTGATATGAACGGGTCATTTCATTTTCTTGGTCAACAAGTTCTTCAATTTTTTACTTTGATTTCTGGAACTTTCTGGAATCTCTTGCATAGCTGGTGGCATTGGGACCTTAGTCGGCTACTCACCTAATGACTTTCTGACTTTTTTCTCTTTTTTCTTCACCTTTTGACCTTTTTATCACACTTACTAAACAAACACATTAAAAATACCTTTTTACAAGAATTGTTAACTTTTATCCAAAAAGGTATTAAAAATGATGTTTTAATGATAAGATAATGCGTAGAAGGTATGTATAAAATATGTATAATTCGAGCGTTATCAAATTCCCCATACTTAAACTTTACTTGTCCTTAAGTAAACAAAGAAAAATTTGAAAAACTTGATATTTAAAACATAGTATAAGTCTTTAAAAACTTTTTTTATATCTTTAACTTTAAATTTTTTTTACTTAGGACAGAAAATTTAAAATTTTGGTCAGATTTTCCATTAAGTATTTGAAAACATATGAAATTTGTTGGAAATTTTAGACTTAGTGTATTTTTCTCATTTTTCCCTACCCATACTTAAATTATGCAATGCCCTCATTTTCATAAACAATAAATGAATAAAAGTGTCACGACCCAGAAATTTTCGACCAAATTTAAACATAATCTTTACATGATAACACTATTCCGATATGATAAGCAATGAATTTTGACAAGTTTTAAAACTTTTGAAAAGAGTTTCATACAAACATTTGACCACCCATTTGTCCGACGATTCACGAACGTCAAAACTTGTATTAATTATATATTTATGGATATATATATATATATATATATATATATATATATATATATATATATATATATATATATATATATATATATATGATAAATAAGTATCTCATTAAGTATATTAACAATGGGTTATGTACATAAAATAAGACTACTAACTTAAGGGTTTCGAAACAATATATATATATATATATATATATATATATATATATATATATATATATATATATATATATATATATAACGTTTAACAACTTAATAACTCTTAAGTTAAAATGTATATATATGTATTGTATTAAAATGTATTAATACACTTTTGAATGACTTAAATACATATATCAAAATACTTATACTCAACAAAGATAGCTATAGTCATATTCGCATTCAATTTTTCTGAAAAATTCTACTCGTATTCATACGGTATTTTTTCCCGTATTATACGCAGCTTCTAGAAGTATTTACTATTGGTATATACTAATAGAAATATGCATTAATGGAATAATATGTCATGCATGACTTAATACATAATATTTCATGCATGACCTAATGGTTTTTAACTTATACTAGATATTTTTTTTCACAAAATGACAAATTACAACTAGTATATAAAGACACCATATTTGATCAAATTATTACCATTCTATTTTCTAATTTATACTTCAAGTTTACTTACACACGCATACTCTTTCTAGCTCTAGTATCCTTTTCTTTGTTCTTCATCTATTTCTAGCAAGTTCAAGCTTCAAAATCATGGTATTAACCTTGCCTAAACTCTTGTTCAATTCATATGTATATAGCTATCTATATAAGAGTTTATAAACTAGAACATAGTTTAGTTGATTCTAAACTTGTTTGAAAAACTAATCTAATCTTTCTAAATTAACTCTAATAACACTTATTTATATGTATTATGATGTTATATTAAGTTAATATAAGAACTGATATTGCACAAAATAGACATATCATTAGTCGCAATATCAAGTCATTTTCATTGTTTTACATTTTTATTTGTAATATTTCCATTATTATTCCGTTGTATTGTAATTAAGCATAGAATCATTGAATACTTGAAGAAATGTTGAAGATAATGAATGAAACAACTCAAAGATCAAAACTAGAACAAGAAACGAAGAAACAGAAAAATGAAAGCTACAGTGCGCGCCGCGCACTATCCGCGCACACCACCGCGCACTCAAGACTTTGATCAGAACATTTGATTAAAATGGAAACCAGAGAGCGCCCCGCGCAAGTTCAACAGAGCGCGCCGCGCACAACAGAGCGCGCCGCGCACTTCGCAGCGCACAAGTACCTGAGACGTCCAAATTGAAGTGCGATCGTGAACTGGAAAGTAAAAGTGTGGTAGGTGAGTAGTGCGCTCCACGCACCCCTTATGTGCGCGCCGCGCACAGTGCTTTCCAGCTAGTTTTCAGCCTTTTTAAACCTCTTTCCAGCTTCATTCGAAGTGTGCCAGTTTTCTTTCTGTTCAGAGACGAAAACATATCATTCAAAACAGTTCTTGAGCTTATCAAAGTGCATCTAAACACTAAAATCATTGAAGATTCAAGGATCATTCAAGGGCTTCATCCAAGATTACTCTAAAAAGGTCAATCTTGTATTTACAATGACTTCTATCTTTGTTACTGTTATGTTTAAGTTTTCTAGCATGATTGTTGGCTAGTTCCTTTTATGTTCATCTAGATAAATAACCGAGATGTTGAATGTTTACTTTTGATTGATAGTTACCATGCACGATAGTTTGATGTTTGAATACAAGAACCATTCTTGTTAAGTTTAATCTTTTTGATTCAACTAGTTAGTATACTTGTTCAACTAAGAAACATCATCTTGCTGATTTAGTATATTGATTTACACCTAGTGACAAGTGTTTGCCCATCTTTTACCAAAAGGGGTAAGTTGCGTTCAAACGGTTAATCTATATAGGAATGTAAGAACGACTCTTGTGGATACTCTCAGATAGCTTAATTGATATGTGTAGTTGTCTAGGTGAACGATCAATTCCCTAGAATCTGTTATACATATTTTCACTACTCAATTCCATATAACTAATAGGTGTTAGTAATTTGCCTTATCTAGTGACGTTTATAGGGATCTTATTACCACACTTAATTGTTTACTTGGGTTGGGTGAATTAAACATTTAACCAGACCAAGGGAATGAACTAAACTAAACCATTAGTTGACATAGGAGTGGATCATGATCAACACACCATTGACTTGATCATTCTTCAAGTCTTTAGACTAGTTGAATTAGTTGATTACAAATAGGAAGTCTTAGATGACAAGAACATCACTTGCGTCGTGTAATCCCGTTTGAGTGTTTATTCAAGACTACTCTTGGTAAACCGATCAATTAGTTCTCGTGCATAACCAATCAATCCGATCTTAATCCTAAATAAACATTCACATCGAGGGTAAAAAGTCTAGATGAGCATATTTCATCTCTTTGATTTCAAAACTATCTTACTTGCTTTCTTTGCATTTATTTTCATCTTATAAATTTAAAAGACCAAAAATATTGTTTTTACATTTAACCTTCTCTGATTTGGCTAAATCGTTAAATGGCCACCAAAACATAAAACTTGTACCTTTAAGTTTCATTTACTTAGTTAATCATAATATAGTTTCTAATTCTAGTTTGGCTAATACAACTGTCCTTGGAACGATACACGGAACTAAACCAGTTACTATACTACTACACGATCGGGTACACTGCCCGTTAGTGTGTAGAAATCTTTAATCGGTATTTTTCCATATTATTTTATACGACAATTTATACGACACTTCTCGCACATCAAGTTTTTGGCGCCGCTGCCGGGGACAGTTGTGTCAAGATAAGAATTGTTGACTAAGTTGTGATTATTATTTTTTAGATTTTATCATTTTTTTTGTAGATTTTTTATTATTATTTTTTTTTCTTTCACTGTTTAGTGTCGGTGCTTTTATTCTTTTCTAGTTTTTGTCAGTTGCAGGAAAATGGTTGACCATAGGAATATGACAATGGGTGAGAGAATGAGAGTAGAACGGAGGAAACTAATCGAATTATATTTATCTCCTAGTGTTACCAACGAGGGGTACCAAGAGAAAGAAGAAAATGAAGTTGTGGTTAACACTAAAAACATGTCTATGAAAGAAAGGATGATAGTCGAAGGTTTCTGCCCGTGTTTTTATGGGTCTTGGCAATGTTGCATGAATCCGAACATAAAACATTCGAGTCCCCTACCCACTATGCAACTTGCTACCGATCATTATTCACCGTTGATTCTGTTTCCAAATGTGACAGAATCCAGTCTAGCTCCACAATTTGTAACTTCACAATCTATTTTGCAAGACGAACTGGTTGTTGAAAAATGTACTCGTTTAGATCCACTTTCTGAGCTTTTGCAGGATTTCCCCGAGTTACATTCTTACTCTTCTAGTTATATAGATGAGATTGTGTTAAAGGAGGAAGACGGTTTGCTACTCGTTCTCGTGGCTAATGGTTATGAACCTACAACTGAAGAATTAAAGGAATTGAAGCTGGAAATTGAGCCCCACTCAATAGTTGAGATTCACAGCGGGTCCATGCTTATTCCAGAGGATGTCAATTTGGGGAAGAAAATCTTTAAAGACCCATTTGACCAAGATCCACCAATAAGAATAAAAGTTTTACAGAAAGTCACACATGGAGAGGAGTCGTATGTTAACCGTCGGGTTAGGTCATCCTTTTTCGGGAAACTGAAAAAGGATTTATCACATATAATATACACCACCCGAGGTGTAAATGATTGGCTCACTATTTTGATTCGTGGAACTTTTTCCACCGACTTCACGTGTCGTCCGATAAAGTGTGGGGGAGTTTAACCCCACTAGGCATTAAATTCTGGGGTCGAGTCGAGTGCATGAAAATTGCACGAGGTTTTTCAAGGTTTTAGTGACACTAGCATTAAAATTCAGCAAGGTACCTATCAAATTAGAATTTGTGTGATGAAGATCAAAGAATGAAGGATGCACCATCGTTCACCTATACTCCACGATCTCCGGTTTTTGAACCTAGGTTTTTCGAACTCCTTTTTCTCACTATTGTCCTCTCGAATTTAAATTTTACTAAGTAATGAGGGCATTACTTAATCTTAAGTGTGGGGGGATGGTATAAATTCTCGCGGGTATTCAAACGGTATGCAACTTGGCTTATTTTCGCATTTTAATGGGAAATTTTAAATTTTTTGAAAGAAAAGACTTAACGAAAAAGCCAAGTGTGGGGGATTTTACCAATCTTTTTGAATTACTATCAGCAAATTTTGCAAGTAAAGTGTTTTAAGGTACTTTTAGCTTGAAAATAAAACGAATAAAATGTCACTAAACTTAAAGGATGCATATAGTTCATCCATGAAGGAAGTAAAGTCTTCCAAATTTTTGCCTTACTTGATATAGCAAACTTCCTAAACTATATCATTTCATACCAATATCATATCACGATATAAAGGTACAGTGGGAAGGGAAAGTCTTGATCTTTCAAACCCGAAAATAAACTTGGTAGGGTAAATCCAAGTCGCTATCCAGTGCAAGACCGATTACGGTGTATAAGCTGGAGCAGGATCTGTCCCGCGCGATAGCTTAGTCTTTGCAGTTTTAACCCATGATTTAAATGTACAAATTGTCATGAAAGACCGATATTTATATCGCGTCAGGGGGCGCCCGGTTAAGAGTTCCATGATACTACAATCATGGGGGCGGATAGCTTGCTAATCGCCGACCGAGACTTAGGTTTTCAGTTACCCTCAACCGGAATTTGAGGTTAAAACCCGGAAAACGTGTCTAGTGTAAAAACTAGCATGACATTTTAAAAAATCAGAAAACGTTTTCACAAGATCCAATTTTCCCTAAAGATCCAAAATTTTTCGGAGCTTACAACAAAGTTCTTTTCTCCCGATCATTCCAAATGTGTGTGTGTGTGTGTGTGTGTGTGTTTCATATAGCGTGAGTTTGGTGTTCCAAAAAAAAAAATTGTGTGTGTTTCGTCTACTTCGTGTGATTAGTGTAAACTTGTGTACTATATTGTGTGAGTGTGATTCCAATAAATGTGTGCTCCAATAAATGTGTGTGTTTCATATTTTTGTTTTGTATTCGAGTGTTTAAAACAAGACTTGCTTGAGGACAAGCAAGAGATAAGTGTGGGGGATTTTGATATTGCTCAAAATAGACATATCATTAGTCGCAATATCAAGTCATTTTCATTTTTTACATTTTTATTTGTAATATTTCCATTATTATTCCGTTGTATTGTAATTAAGCATAGAATCATTGAATACTTGAAGAAATGTTGAAGATAATGAATGAAACAACTCAAAGATTAAAACCAAAACAAGAAACGAAGAAACAGAAAAATGAAAGCTACAGTGCGCGCCGCGCACTATCCTCGCACACCACCGCGCACTCAAGACTTTGATCAGAACATTTGATTAAAATGGAAACCAGAGAGCGCCCCGCGCAAGTTCAACAGAGCGCGCCGCGCACTTCGCCGCTGATAATGCTAAAAACGAACATATATTTCATAGCATTATTCCTCAAGAAAGACAAGCTTTTAGTTGCAATTGTTCTATTTAAAAGGATATTCGTTTAAATAATAAAAGGTGAAGACAAAAGACAGATTCGACGAATTGAAGACGCAAACGACCAAAAAGCTCAAAAGTACAAAAGACAATCAAAGAGGTTCCAATTATTGATAAGAAACGTCTCGAAATTACAAGAGTACAAGATTCAAAACGCAAAGTACAAAATATAAAATTGTACGCAAGGACGTTCGAAAATCCGGAACCGGGACCAGAGTCAACTCTCAACGCTCGACGCAACGGACTAAAAATTACAAGTCAACTATGCACATAAATATAATATAATATTTAAATAATTCTTATAATTATTTATATATTATATAAATAAATAAAAACCGTCGGCAAGAAAGACTCCAAATTGTGTGAGCTGTATTTACAAACTCCGCGACTCGCGGAGTTTGAAGGCAAAAAGGGCCGCGAGTCGCGGAGCCCCAAATTCTGCAATTCCCTATAAAGCCAACCGAATTCTGATCATTTTTCATCCAACATATATCCATCCATCTCTCTATCTATATCGTAAATATATATATATAATTTATATTTTAATTTTAATTTTAATTTTAAACCCTAATAATAAGGGTATGTTAGCAAATGTTGTAAGGGTGTAAGTCGAAATTCTGTCCGTGTAACGCTACGCTATTTTTAATCATTGTAAATTATGTTCAACCTTTTTAATTTAATGTCTCGTAGCTAAGTTATTATTATGCTTATTTAATCCGAAGTAATCATGATGTTGGGCTAATTACTAAAATTGGGTAATTGGGCTTTGTACCATAATTGGGGTTTGGACAAAAGAACGACACTTGTGGAAATTAGACTATGGGCTATTAATGGGCTTTATATTTGTTTAACTAAATGATAGTTTGTTAATGTTAATATAAAGATTTACAATTGGGCGTCCCTATAAATTACCATATACACTCGATCGGACACGATGGGCGGGGTATTTATATGTACGAATAATCGTTCATTTAACCGGACACGGGAATGGATTAATAGCCACTAGAATAATTAAAACAGGGGTGAAATTATGTACAAGGACACTTGGTATAATTGATAACAAAATATTAAAATCTTGTTACAGTTTAAGTCCCCAATTAGTTAGAATATTTAACTTCGGGTATAAGGATAATTTGACAAGGACACTCGCACTTTATATTTATGACTGATGGACTGTTATGGACAAAAACCAGACGGACATATTAAATAATCCAGGACAAAGGACAATTAACCCATGGGCATAAAACTAAAATCAACACGTCAAACATCATGATTACGGAAGTTTAAATAAGCATAATTCTTTTATTTCATATTTAATTTCCTTTATTTTATATTTAATTGCACATCTAATTATCGCATTTTTATTGTTATTGTATTTAATTGCACTTTTAATTATCGTACTTTTTAATTATCGCAAGTTTATTTTATCGCACTTTTATTATTCGAAATTTCATTATCGTTATTTACTTTACGCTTTAATTTAAGTCTTGTATTTATTTTTAATATTTTACATTTGGTTTTAACTGCAACTAAAGTTTTAAAATCGACAAACCGGTCATTAAACGGTAAAAACCCCCCCTTTATAATAAAAATATTACTTATATATATATATTTGTATTTTTATAAAAGTAAATTAATATAGCGTTAAGCTTTGTTTAAAAGATTTCCCTGTGGAACGAACCGGACTTACTAAAAACTACACTACTGTACGATTAGGTACACTGCCTATAAGTGTTGTAGCAAAGTTTAAGTATATCCATTCTCTAAATAAATAAATATCTTGTGTAAAATTGTATCGTATTTAATAGTATTTTCTTGTAAAATTTAATAGTATTTCGTATACACCTCGCGAAACATCAAGTTATTTTTGGCGCCGCTGTCGGGGATGTCTTAAACACCGGAAGCGCAACGCTAATATATATATAAAAAAAAGATTTTTAGTTTACTTTTATTAAAATTCGTTTTTATAAAAATACGTTTTAAATATTCGAAAATATAAAAAGAAAAACAAAAATATAAGTATTTTTAAGATTTTGTTAAATATTTAAGTTTTATAAAGTTTCTTTATTTTTATATAAGTTTTATTTAAGTATTTTGGTTTTTATTTAAAACATAAAAAAAAATAAAAATAAAAACGCGTCGAATTTTAAAGAACCTGTCAGTTGAATTTTGGAACTCCGCGACTCGCGGGGTTTGCTTCTTGGAATACCGCAACTCGCGGAGCTGCTCTGACGCGCTGACAGAACCCTAATTCAACATTAATTACGGGTAATTATTAATTATTATTATTATTAACCCTAATTATTATTATTATTATTATTAATTTTATTTTTAGTTTTACTTTTTATTTAATTTATATTTTAGTTAAATTAGTTTAATTAAATTGTAAAATTAATAGTTTTAATAAATAAATAATATAAAAATAATATTTTTATAAAAATTGTACTTTTTACAAGTTTTTGTATATTTCTATATTTTGTCCCTTTTTAATCGTTTTAGCGTAATATTTGTATTTTTAGCTCATATTTAGTTTTAAACTTAGTTTTTGCCATAGTTATTTTTACTTCTAGATTTTTAGGCTTTGCCGTAGAATTCCTTAAGTGCTTTTTCTTTAGACTAAGATTTAGGTACTTTAGAATTTTGCGACGCCTTTTTAAGTTTTAGTTTCTTTTTAAGTTATTTCTATTTGGGATTTAGTTTTTCCTGTAAGCTTTATTATTTTTAGACGACTTTTACCTATGTATCAATTATCATTCCAATTAGTAATCTCAATTTGCGATTATAATTTTAAGTTAGTTGTAGTAATAAGGTTAGGTTAGTCAAGTATTTTTAAGTTTTATAAGTTTCTTTTATTTTTCCGTCACCTTTTATCTTTCTTTCTTATTTTTCTTTTTTGATCTTTTTCCGACGAACTCTTTTTCTTTCTTATTTCTCGCTATTCTAGTTTTAGGACATAGATTTTTATTCTACTTCTTATCTAAATTTCTTAAAATTACGAAAATTTATTTTAAGTGGTTAAATTGATAGACATCAAAATTTTCTGGTTCGTAGTAATAGTTGGATTTGTACGTGGACCGGGTTATTGGAGCCAAACAGTCCTCAATTATATTGAGACCAAATGAATCCTGCCCCTCTGCTGCATCTTTTGGCTATTCGAAACGTGAGCAAAATCAGAAAAGTCTATTGATTGGATAACTTATTATAATTTTTCTTTCCTTTTAAAATCTAATAGGATATTCAGTGAATGCACCGAGCAAGACGTTCACCAACTTTTGTACGTTCACCACCTGTAACTAGATCAAGACATTTAGCAAATATTACCACTGTTGATTTTTCTTTAGAATCGTCATCCAGTCGACCAAGTACTCTAGTTCAAATTTCCGATAATCCATTTTTTGAACCCGACCTCACAATTGAGAATCCGGAGAATATTCAGGAACGATTCGTAGATCCTGAACCACTAAACTTTCCTCCGGAACAACCAATCATTCAAACAGAGATTGTTGAGGAACGAACCATTAAATCAGAATCCTCTAGTGATTCCGATTCAACAAATTCAATTATGGAGAATCTGGAACCTTTAAGTATGGAAGACCGAATGAGAGCTAAACGCACTGGCCAAGGTCACGCAATTACTCATCCAGACATTAATGCGCCAGATTATGAAATCAAAGGACAAATTCTACACATGGTGACTAATCAATGCCAATTTAGTGGTGCGCCGAAGGAAGATCCAAATGAACATCTACGTACCTTTAATAGGATCTGCACACTATTTAAAATCCGAGAAGTGGAGGATGAACAGATATATCTCATGTTATTTCCCTGGACTTTAAAGGGAGAAGCCAAAGATTGGTTGGAATCATTACCTGAAGGGGCGATTGATACATGGGATGTTTTAGTTGAAAAATTTCTTAAACAATTCTTTCCGGCATCTAAAGCCGTAAGACTTCAAGCAGAAATTGTTACGTTTACACAGAAGCCAAATGAAACTCTATATGAGGCGTGGACTAGATTTGGAAAGTTGTTAAGAGGATGTCCGCAACATGGTTTAGACACCTGTCAAATAGTACAAATATTCTACCAAGGATGCGACATCACTACAAGGAAAGACATAGATATAGCAGCTGGTGGTTCTATTATGAAGAAAACCGAAACTGATGCTTACAAAATTATTGATAACACTGCTTCCCACTCACATGAGTGGCACCAAGAAAAAGATATCGTTAGATCATCTAAAGCAGCTAGAGCCGATTCTAGCCATGACTTAGATTCCATTTCCGCAAAGATAGATGCTGTCAAGAGACGAATGGAAAAGATGACTAAAGATATTCACTCAATACGAATTAGTTGTGAGCAGTGTGGAGGACCACATTTGACAAAAGATTGTCTCAGTATTGAATTAACAATGGAACAAAGAGAGAATATTTCATACATAAACCAAAGGCCTGGAAATAATTATCAGAATAATTATCAACCGCCAAGACCGATTTACAATCAAAACCAGAATTATAACCGAAATATTCCATACAACAACCAACAAGGTCCTAGCAATCAACAAGTATCCAACAATACTTATAATCAGCAAAGACCTAATTTTCAAAACAAACCACCACAACAAAACGATGATAAAAAGCCGAATTTAGAAGATATGATGACGAAGCTAGTTGAAACTCAAACGCAGTTTTTCACATCTCAAAAATAAACCAATGAACAAAATGCTCAAGCATTTAGAAATCAACAAGCTTCCATTCAAAATCTGGAACAAGAAGTAAGTAACCTAGCAAGGTTAATAGGTGAAAGAAAATCGGGAAGTCTACCTAGTGATACAAATGCTAACCCCCGGAATGAAACAGCTAAAGCCATTACCACAAGAAGTGGTACAACACTTAAACCACCTGAAATACCTGTAACTTCTGATGAAGCTATTCCTACTCCACAAGAACCACAACCTGATCAAGATAAGGAAAAAGAACCGGTAGTTGAGAAGGTTAATGAAGATAACACAGTTAAGGCTAAACCTTATGTTAAACCATACCAACCACTACTTCCTTACCCGAGTAAAATGAAGAAAGAGAAACTTGAAGCCGAGCTATCCAAATTCTTAGATATGTTTAAACAGATAAATGTAAATCTTCCTTTCATTGATGTGATTTCAGGAATGCCTAGATATGCTAAATTCTTGAAAGATCTAATCTCAAATAGAAAGAAAATGGAAGAACTCTCGGCTGTTACTATGAATGCTAATTGTTCAGCAGTGCTGTTGAATAAGATACCAGAAAAATTATCTGATCCAGGAAGTTTCACAATTCCATATTTTCTGGGTAGTCTTAGTTCAATAGAAGCATTAGCAGATTTAGGTGCTAGTATAAATTTAATGCCGTATTCACTATACTCTAAACTAGACCTTGGAGAATTGAAACCAACCAGAATAAGCATACAACTAGCCGATAGATCAATAAAATATCCTAGAGGGATAATGGAGAACATGCTAGTTAAAGTTGGTACTTTAGTATTTCCAGTAGATTTTGTTGTTCTGGACATGGAAGAAGATTCTCAAGTTCCTCTCATATTAGGAAGACCATTCTTAAACACAGCTAAAGCAATGATAGACGTGTTCGGTAAGAAACTGACCCTAAGTATAGAGGACGAGAGTGTTACCTTTTCAGTTGATAGAGCAATGCAACAACCACAATCTGCAGATGATACATGTTATTATATTCAAACTATAGATGCACATGCAGAATTATTAGAAGAATTTCCAGAATTACAAGGAACAGGAGAATGTTCTTTAGGAGAAGGTAATGAACCAATTGATGAAGCTGAAATGTTAGCTACACTTATAGCTAATGGATATGAACCAACAACAGAAAAAATTCAAATGCTAAAAGAAGAAGACAGATATCGATACAAATCATCGATAGAAGAACCTCTGAAATTAGAGTTAAAGCCACTTCCAAACTATTTGGAATACGCTTATTTACATGGTGAATCTGAATTACCTGTAATAATATCGTCTTCTCTTACTGAAAATGAGAAATTACAACTCATTTCTGTGTTGAAAGCTCATAAACCAGCCATTGCATGGAAGATTCATGATATTAAAGGAATAAGTCCTTCGTATTGCACACATAAAATCCTTATGGAAGAAGGTCATAAAACATATGTGCAATGCCAACGAAGACTAAATCCTAATATGCAAGATGTAGTTAAGAAAGAGATTATTAAACTACTAGATGCAGGTCTAATTTATCCAATCTCTGATAGTCCATGGGTAAGCCCAGTATAATGCGTACCTAAGAAGGGTGGCATGACTGTCATTACAAATGAGAAAAATGAGCTTATTCCTACTAGGACTGTAACAGGATGGCGTGTGTGTATTGATTTTAGAAAATTAAATGACGCCACCAGAAAAGATCACTTTCCCTTACCTTTCATAGATCAAATGTTGGAAAGATTAGCCGGAAATAGTTACTATTGTTTTCTAGATGGATTTTCCGGATATTTTCAAATTCCAATAGCACCCGAGGACCAAGAGAAAACCACATTCACGTGCCCTTATGGTACTTTTGCTTACAAACGCATGCCATTTGGACTTTGTAACGCCCCTGCAACCTTTCAAAGGTGTATGATGGCGATTTTTCACGACATGATAGAAGAATGCATGGAAGTTTTCATGGATGACTTTTCAGTCTTCGGTGATACATTTGAATCATGTCTAGTTAATCTTGAACGAATGCTTATTAGATGCGAACAATCAAATCTAGTACTTAATTGGGAGAAATGCCATTTCATGGTTAAAGAAGGCATCGTTCTTGGACATAAAATTTCAAAAGAAGGAATTGAAGTGGATAGAGCTAAAGTAGATGTAATTGCTAAACTTCCACATCCCACCAATGTTAGAGGAGTTAGGAGTTTTCTAGGGCATGCCGGTTTTTACCGACGTTTCATAAAAGATTTTTCTAAAATTGCCACTCCTATGAATAAACTCCTAGAAAAGGATGCTCCATTCATCTTTTCAGATGAGTGTATCAAATCTTTTAATATTTTTAAAGAGAAACTCACTAATGCGCCGATCATGATAACACCAAATTGGAATCTACCATTTGAACTAATGTGCGATGCAAGTGATTTTGCAATGGGAGCCGTTTTAGGACAAATGATTGAAAAACGATTTCAACCTATATATTATGCTAGTAAGATGTTACAAGGAGCACAAACGAACTATACAACTACTGAAAAAGAACTCCTTGCTATTGTCTTTGCTTTTGACAAATTTCGTTCATATCTCGTTCTAGCAAAAACGGTGGTCTATACCAACCATTCTGCTCTTAGATACCTATTTTCAAAACAAGATGCTAAACCAAGATTAATCCGTTGGGTCTTACTCTTACAAGAGTTTGATATTGAAATCCGAGATAAAAGAGGAGCAGAAAATCTCGCCGCTGATCATCTTTCTCGTCTTGAAAATCCCGAGTTAGAAGTTCTAAATGAATCGGCCATACAAGACAACTTTCCTGATGAATATCTATTGAAGATAGATTATAATGAAATCCCATGGTTTGCAGACTATGCAAACTATTTAGTATGTAGATTCCTTGAAAAAGGATTATCGTACCAAAGATGAAAGAAATTCTTCAGTGATATAAAACACTATTTTTGGGAAGATCCACATCTGTTTAAAAGTTGTCCCGATGGAATAATACGCCGATGTGTATTTGGTGATGAAGCTAGTAAAATATTAAACCATTGTCACACAGGACCAAAAAGAGGGCATTATGGGCCTCAACTAACAGCAAGAAAAGTTTATGATGCTGGATTCTATTGGCCTACAATTTACAAAAACGCACACCTTCTTTGCAAATCCTGTGATGCTTGTCAAAGGGCCGGAAAAATAAGTCAACGTGATGAAATGCCACAAAATGTCATACAAGTCTGTGAAGTATTTGACATTTGGGGTATTGACTTTATGGGTCCATTTCCAAAATCTCATAATAATCTATATATACTCGTAGCCATTGATTATGTATCTAAATGGGCGGAAGCACAAGCTCTCCCAACTAACGATGCACGAGTTGTAGTCAACTTTTTAAAACGTCTTTTTGCAAGGTTTGGAACACCGAAAGCTTTAATAAGTGATCGGGGTACTCATTTTTGTAATAATCAACTTGAGAAAGTTCTTAAAAGATATGGAGTAACTCATAAAATCTCCACCGCATATCATCCACAAACAAGTGGACAAGTTGAAAATACCAACCGAGCTTTAAAACGTATTCTAGAGAAAACCGTAGGATCAAATCCGAAGGAATGGTCCATTAAATTGGAGGATGCACTCTGGGCTTTTAGAAAAGCCTACAAAACTCCAATTGGAACCACACCTTTTAGACTTGTTTATGGAAAAGCATGTCATCTTCCAGTAGAAATTGAACACAAAGCATTTTGGGCTTTGAAAACATGTAATCTTGATTTACATGAAGCCGGACGGCTACGATTAAGTCAACTAAACGAATTAGAAGAATTAAGACATGAAGCATACGAAAATTCGTTAATCTATAAAGAAAAAACGAAGAAATGGCATGATAAAAGAATCAGAAGTTCAAAAGAATTTAAGGAAGGAGACAGAGTTCTTCTTTTCAATTCACGATTCAAGCTATTTCCTGGAAAATTGAAATCAAGATGGTCTGGACCATTCATAGTTAAAAGAGTTTTCCCATACGGAACGATATAATTAATAAATTCAAATGGGATTGAATTTAAAGTTAATGGTCACAGAGTTAAACACTACATAGATAGTCCGATGGAAGTCGACAACGAAGTTAATCATAATTTCGACACCACAGCTAACTAAGTGTGGGGAGAAACAAGTCTTTAAAGGATAATATGTATTTCTGTTAGAGTTAGATTGTCTGTTTTCGTGTAGTTCTCGAAAATGGAACCCGAATGGTCTTTCCCTAGCAGACCCTAAAGAACTAGTCTTCTCCCCCCATTCTGAATTTTTATTTTTTTTAGGTTTTTACAAAATGAAGACTGCCTGTGAACTAAACCATGGTCTAATGCTACACGCTTTGATCACTAAACGTAATAATGACACACTACCGAGTGAAATAGTATCAGTAATCAAAGAAAGAATGGACGAAGTTAGAAAAGAATCCAGATGAGAAGATAATAAGTTACAATTTGGTAAAGGAAAATCAAAATCCGCAGCGAAAAGAAGAGCACGACACCTAGAACGATGTCACAAATGCGGAAAATGGTCACATGGAGGTAAATGTTCAAATAATCAAACCTATTCAAATACCGAATTTGTTACTTTATGCAGAGACGGACCGTTCATATGTTTAGAAGAAAAGACACTGAATGCTCGAGGTTACGCTTATGTAGCCATGGAAAACCAATTAAACCGACTATCTTATGAATGGGATAGATCATATAACTAAGAAATCTATTTCACAGGTATGTTTGTACAGTTTTTAATTTTTTTATTTTTATTTTTAACCTTTTGATAATAAACGCTAATTTGTTCGCTATAAAGTATTAAATTGGTATTGAATAAAATTAGGTTTGGCGACCGAAATTATTGATATCATTCAAAAATTTATTACATCACTGCGAAATTTAACGTTTATTCTTAAGGTATAAATATCTTTAATCAATCAACCCAAAATATTTCAAAAATTCATCATGAGTTAAATTAGGTTTTGGAACCGAAATTACTTTACCGAAAAGAGGGGCGCATATTTTTGATAATATTTGATTGATTAAAGTGGGATAAAAAGCCAAAAAGATTTTTAATTTTATTTTTACCATGTTTTTAAAATTAATATATAAATCTTAAATTAATATTGTAAACTTTGTAAAAACAAAATATTTAAAATTGTAAATATTTGAAAAATTAATATAAGTTTGGTGTGAATTTATAATATGAATTTTTAAATTAAGTTTGGTGTGAATATTTAATTTTTAAAAAATATGAATTTTAATTTTATGCATTTTAAATTGTAAAGTTTGGTGTGAATTTTTAATATTAATTTTGAATTTTATATTTAAATTGTGTGAATTTAAAAACAAAAATTTACGTTATCTCATTAAGTTAAAAATATGATTTTTAAAATTCGTCGTAAGTTGAAAACTAGGTCTTTGAACCGAAATTGCTTTACCCAAGGGAGGGACGAGAATTTTTATTATCATTATTTTTAATCTTATTGAATTAAAGTATGCCAAAAATATTAAAAAAAACCCAAAAATCTTAGCTTTTAAAACAATCGCTACAAAAAGACAAATTTTAAAATTTTGTCGAAGGACGGACTAGGACATCGATCCGAAACGACCTCGTCCTAAATAACAAGGGAAACAAAATTTTAAAATTAATTACTTAATTGTTTTAATTAGTATAAGATAAGATATAAAAAAAAATTAAAAAAATAACAAACTCCGCGACTCGCGAAGTTTGAAGGGTAATTTACCGCGACTCGCGGAGGTTACGAATTACAGAAAAAAATATAAGAGCTGGAACAGCTCAGTCCCAACCCAAAAACAGAAAAATACTGCGAAAAACTGCCGAAAAAACCCAAAAAATACACCCCAAATTCACAATTTTTGACCGTTAATCACCAAATCTTTTACTAAAATCATGTTGAGAAGGATTCTATCAAGGAATTACTCAAGAAAAACGGTAAATTTCTACACCTAAACACCATTTAATCCGAAATTAGTGTTCTTGAGCAATTTTTTTTCCCAATTTGATTTTGATGCTTTTTAGTGTAATTATGCTTAAATTGTTTATGTATTATGCTTGTATAACCTAGATTGATGCTATTTAACATGATTAGAAGCCTTAAACTTTAAATTTTGAGTAATCTAGGGTTTGTGTTCTTGAGCAAATTTGGGGCTTTTTGATATAAACAGGTTATGGCCGATTTTTATCATGAATTGTTGCTAAATTAAGTAGTGTAACATGTTTAGGTAGTTAAATGATCCAAACTTTGAGCCTAAACATGATTTTGAGAATTAAAGTGGACTTTTTCAAGTCTAAAATTCATGAACTTGATTTTTGAAAGATAATGCCATTTGAAACTTGTTTAATTGCTAGTAATGATTATTTTGACATGTTATTTGTGTTGAATGCTTATGAACTTGGCAAACATTTTCGTATATGCTTATTTGAAAAAGTGTAGATTTGATAAAAATATGAAAATGAGCTTAAGTTTGATATAAATTGATCATGTCATTGTAATTATTTTGATTGATGATTTTGCTGACACTAATGCATATTTGGATGCACAAAAATTGTGTTTGATGTGTTTTACAGACTGAAAGGGGTGAATCTTCATCCCAAGCTCGCAATGCTCCTGCTGAGAATGCGGAACAACAGGAGGTGGATAACTACTACAAGCAAGATATACCTCATCCAGTCATGACATTTTCTGATATGCACTTGGAAGATTTGCACCCGAACCTGAGATTTGACAGACTTTGGATAGATTATCCAAAATATCAAAGGGATTTGCATACTCTTCATTCCAAAGTTGTTGAGGTACCTAGGGTCATAGAATGGGGACCCTTAGAAGCTGTAGAATTGGCCGGGCCAATTAGGGAATTACTTGTACAGAGGTATGGGAATTCTACTTTTAATGACTGGGTACGTTTATTCACCATGCGTAGACCTGTATATAAAGTATGGTGTGAAGAATTGTTGTGTAGTATAGAATTAAATGATCGGGTAGCTAGTTTAACCGATCGATCTTTTATTAGATTTTTGTTAGGAGGTTCGATGCGCCACATGTCTTTACTAGACATGGCTCAGGCTTTACGTATATATACGCCTGAGGAGTTAGCATCTGTCGATTGTAGAGGGTTGATACTAAATGGTAGAAAGATAGATGAAAATTTTGATACACACGGTGTATGGAGTCAAATGACAAGCCATCACCGATTCAAAGGGGGAAATTACTCTTATTTGGATATAGATAGAGCTGAATTAAGAGTGATTCATAGGTTTTTAGCTAATTCGATTACACAAAGAGGTAAGAACAAGGAAAAGGTAAATGAACAGGATTTGTTTTACCATATGTGTATTCGAGACCCACAAAGCACTGTAAGTATACCTTATTGTGTGGGTTATTATTTATTAGCTATGGTTAGGGGGATGAGACCGCATAGCATAATAGGAGGTGGTATTTTTATTACTTTGATTGCTGAATATCTCGGTGTGGATATAAGTCGGGGGGGATTATTAGTAGAAGAACCAGAACCCCGCGATACTATAGGTTTAAATGTATACCATGGTGCGAAAGTTTTGAAGAGGCGAAATAACGCCGCAGTACAATACCATGGTAGACATCCACAGGTTGAGAGAAACCAACAGCAAGGTAATGTAGGAGGGGGAAATGAAATGCAAGAAATGCAAAGGTTTATAGCTTCACAGGAGTACGAAAATGCTAGACAGAGAGCATTTGAGGATTGGCAAGTTCATCAAAACCAAATCATAGCTCATTGCCAACATATAGGTAGAAACTATATTTCTACACCAAAACCCATATTCCCTCCCTGGTCTATAGAGATGCAACCACCGTATCCTACGTATAACCCTGCCGAAGCATTCTATAGCACCTATGGTTATGCTTGGAACCCCTATTGGTATCAGTATCATCCCTAGTCTACTTAGTTTTATTTATTTTGTAATTTGTAATGTTGATACGTTTAATACTTATGTTAATATTGTAATAGTTTTTATAATTTTCTAACTTTTATTCTTAGATTTTAATAATTTTTGAATGTGGGGTAATATACCAAACTTCAAAAATATGTATATATGTTTGCAGTTTATCTTATGTACACAACAGGGTAAAACAACGCATTTTCAAAGACTGGCATTAAGTTCAGCAAAAGCAACTAATTTTGACGACAAGATGCAAAATATATGTGAAATAACAACAAGATGGAATGAACAAATAATGTGCACCATTTATCATTCAGCAAACAAACGCCAATATATTTGGAAACTTTGGTAAAATTTAATCATTTTCACACAAATCAACCTCAATAATTTAAAATGTTACTGATTTCTTGCAAATGAGGGCATTGCAAGATCTTAAGTGTGGGAAGGGGTTAAATTCTTTCGGATTTTAAAATTTTTATCTTAAACACTTGGTTACCATTAGAAATACTAGTAAAGTAGTAGTTGTATTAGAATCTAGTGCTCTCTGATAATAAAGAACAGCCCTAGTCTTATATACTGACTACCCAATTCTAGTAAAATTTTTCAAAATTTTCAATTAAATGAACTCAAAATCATGTTTATACATATTTATGAACGATAAAACTAGGTTTTAACACCGAAATTATTGTAACCTCGGAAAGGACATAAATTGAGAAACAAACCAAAAATGTTAAAATTCATTTAAAATGGAATAGAGGACGATAAAAAGGAAAATAAAAGCCAAGTGTGGAAAAATTTACCAAGTTATCTTAAACATATGTCACATATATCTGTAACAAATAACTGAAAATACTTTTGCTTTGGACTAAACTAAACTGTTTTACCTGATTTACTGTAAGAAAGATGGATCTACACGATGAATCAATTCCATCATTAAAAGGAAGTAAAGTCTTCCGAAAAAGACACGCGCTTCTTGATTTAAGTCATGAAGTTGTCGTCCAGACCAGCTGTAGGTTGACGAAAAATCTAGAAAAGTCATCACTAAAATCAGCAGGAAATCCACAGACCTCAGCATTAAACAGGGTCGCCAAGTGGTCAGATTTATCCTAACCATGAGAAGGATTTATCTCGTAAAATGGGGGGGCACCATGCAAATTAGCTGGATAAGACTAATGAATCAGATCCCCAGAAAGGATAATCTCCTTAAAAGATCAAAAATCAGCTTTTAAGCCTGATATTACTCAATCCTTGAGATTGACCTTAAAGATTGAGAATTACAAACTCATGGAATTCAATGATATCTAAACTCGAGCTTGAACGAGAAAATATTTTGATCAAAAATAAAACCGATTTGTTTTCTGAAAACCCATTTTCAATGCGTTCATTACCTTTGAACGTAAAATCCTAGGAATTCACCTGGAATTCATTAGGTCACCTGAACTAAATCGGGTGTCAACCGTAAGAACGGTGGTTGCATAGTGGTCAAAGACAGGACCTTGTGCCAGACCGAAAAATTATAAGGGTGAGCTTTACTATTGCTCCTACCAAGGATAGTAATTGCGTCCGACACGTTATAGTCCATAATTAAAAGCATGTCAGGGGACATTGCCTTAACAGTTGCTTGTTCAACGCTTTCCTTTACAACCGGACGGTAGTTTACCAAAAGGTAATATACGGGACAAGTAAACTGGACGTGTTGCTTTCCAAATACAAGGTTAGCAAGTGGGTGACACAAAACCGCAAGTTTTGAGCTAAAATTTTCAAATCTGAAACCCACCAAAATATTTTGCAAACACCGGTGAAGGGTTATTCCGGAAAACTTATCTAGGGTAAAAACTAGATTTAATTTTTAAAAGATCAAATGTTTTCATAAAGATCCAATTTCCTTAATGGATCTAAATTTTTATAGTCATGTGGGACTGTAAACCATATCGTTACTACCATTGTTTATACCGCCGTATAGAAATCACTATGTACAAAGTGTGAAGAATAAAGAAGTGATTCTAGTATTTCAAGACGATATTGCTTGAGGACAAGCAACGCTTAAGTGTGGGAATATTTGATAATGCTAAAAACGAACATATATTTCATAGCATTATTCCTCAAGAAAGATAAGCTTTTAGTTGCAATTGTTCTATTTAAAAGGATATTCGTTTAAATAATAAAAGGTGAAGACAAAAGACAGATTCGACGAATTGAAGACGCAAACGACCAAAAAGCTCAAAAGTACAAAAGACAATCAAAGAGGTTCCAATTATTGATAAGAAACGTCTCGAAATTACAAGAGTACAAGATTCAAAACGCAAAGTACAAAATATAAAATTGTACGCAAGGACGTTCGAAAATCCGGAACCGGGACCAGAGTCAACTCTCAACGCTCGACGCAACGGACTAAAAATTACAAGTCAACTATGCACATAAATATAATATAATATTTAAATAATTCTTATAATTATTTATATATTATATAAATAAATAAAAACCGTCGGCAAGAAAGACTCCAAATTGTGTGAGCTGTATTTACAAACTCCGCGACTCGCGGAGTTTGAAGGCAAAAAGGGCCGCGAGTCGCTGAGCCCCAAATTCTGCAATTCCCTATAAAGCCAACCGAATTCTGATCATTTTTCATCCAACATATATCCATCCATCTCTCTATCTATATCGTAAATATATATATATAATTTATATTTTAATTTTAATTTTAATTTTAAACCCTAATAATAAGGGTATGTTAGCAAATGTTGTAAGGGTGTAAGTCGAAATTCTGTCCGTGTAACGCTACGCTATTTTTAATCATTGTAAGTTATGTTCAAACTTTTTAATTTAATGTCTCGTAGCTAAGTTATTATTATGCTTATTTAATCCAAAGTAATCATGATGTTGGGCTAATTACTAAAATTGGGTAATTGAGCTTTGTACCATAATTGGGGTTTGGACAAAAGAACGACACTTGTGGAAATTAGACTATGGGCTATTAATGGGCTTTATATTTGTTTAACTAAATGATAGTTTGTTAATGTTAATATAAAGATTTACAATTGGGCGTCCCTATAAATTACCATATACACTCGATCGGACACGATGGGCGGGGTATTTATATGTATGAATAATCGTTCATTTAACCGGATACGGGAATGGATTAATAGCCACTAGAATAATTAAAACAGGGGTGAAATTATGTACAAGGACACTTGGTATAATTGATAACAAAATATTAAAATCTTGTTACAGTTTAAGTCCCCAATTAGTTGGAATATTTAACTTCGGGTATGAGGATAATTTGACGAGGACACTCGCACTTTATATTTATGACTGATGGACTGTTATGGACAAAAACCAGACGGACATATTAAATAATCCAGGACAAAGGACAATTAACCCATGGGCATAAAACTAAAATCAACACGTCAAACATCATGATTACGGAAGTTTAAATAAGCATAATTCTTTTATTTCATATTTAATTTCCTTTATTTTATATTTAATTGCACTTCTAATTATCGCATTTTTATTGTTATTGTATTTAATTGCACTTTTAATTATCGCAAGTTTATTTTATCGCACTTTTATTATTCGAAATTTCATTATCGTTATTTACTTTACGCTTTAATTTAAGTCTTGTATTTATTTTTAATATTTTACATTTAGTTTTAACTACAACTAAAGTTTTAAAATCGACAAACCGGTCATTAAACGGTAAAAACCCCCCTTTATAATAAAAATATTACTTATATATATATTTGTATTTTTATAAAAGTAAACTAATATAGCGTTAAGCTTTGTTTAAAAGATTTCCCTGTGGAACGAACCGGACTTACTAAAAACTACACTACTGTACGATTAGGTACACTACCTATAAGTGTTGTAGCAAGGTTTAAGTATATCCATTCTCTAAATAAATAAATATCTTGTGTAAAATTGTATCGTATTTAATAGTATTTTCTTGTAAAATTTAATAGTATTTCGTATACACCTCGCGAAACATCAGCAGCGCACAAGTACCTGAGACGTCCAAATTGAAGTGCGATCGTGAACTGGAAAGTAAAAGTGTGGTAGGTGAGTAGTGCGCTCCGCGCACCCCTTATGTGCGCGCCGCGCACAGTGCTTTCCAGCTAGTTTTCAGCCTTTTTAAACCTCTTTCCAGCTTCATTCCAAGTGTGCCAGTTTTCTTTCTGTTCAGAGACGAAAACATATCATTCAAAACAGTTCTTGAGCTTATCAAAGTGCATCTAAACACTAAAATCATTGAAGATTCAAGGATCATTCAAGGGCTTCATCCAAGATTACTCTAAAAAGGTCAATCTTGTATTTACAATGAATTCTATCTTTGTTACTGTTATGTTTAAGTTTTCTAGCATGATTGTTGGCTAGTTCCTTTTATGTTCATCTAGATAAATAACCGAGATGTTGAATGTTTACTTTTGATTGATAGTTACCATGCACGATAGTTTGATGTTTGAATACAAGAACCATTCTTGTTAAGTTTAATCTTTTCGATTCAACTAGTTAGTATACTTTTTCAACTAAGAAACATTATCTTGCTGATTTAGTATATTGATTTACACCTAGTGACAAGTGTTTGCCCATCTTTTACCAAAAGGGGTAAGTTGCGTTCAAACGGTTAATCTATATAGGAATGTAAGAACGACTCTTGTGGATACTCTCAGATAGCTTAATTGATATGTGTAGTTGTCTAGGTGAACGATCAATTCCCTAGAATCTGTTATACATATTTTCACTACTCAATTCCATATAACTAATAGGTGTTAGTAATTTGCCTTATCTAGTGACGTTTATAGGGATCTTATTACCACACTTAATTGTTTACTTGGGTTGGGTGAATTGAACATTTAACCAGACCAAGGGAATGAACTAAGCTAAACCATTAGTTGACATAGGAGTGGATCATGATCAACACACCATTGACTTGATCATTCTTCAAGTCTTTAGACTAGTTGAATTAGTTGATTACAAATAGGAAGTCTTAGATGACAAGAACATCACTTGCGTCGTGTAATCCCGTTTGAGTGTTTATTCAAGACTACTCTTGGTAAACCGATCAATTAGTTCTCGTGCATAACCAATCAATCCGATCTTAATCCTAAATAAACATTCACATCGAGGGTAAAAAGTCTAGATGAGCATATTTCATCTCTTTGATTTCAAAACTATCTTACTTGCTTTCTTTGCATTTATTTTCATCTTATAAATTTAAAAGACCAAAAATATTGTTTTTACATTTAACCTTCTCTGATTTGGCTAAATCGTTAAATGGCCACCAAAACATAAAACTTGTACCTTTAAGTTTCATTTACTTAGTTAATCATAATATAGTTTCTAATTCTAGTTTGGCTAATACAACTGTCCTTGGAACGATACACGGAACTAAACCGGTTACTATACTACTACACGATCGGGTACACTGCCCGTTAGTGTGTAGAAATCTTTAATCGGTATTTTTCCATATTATTTTATACGACAATTTATACGACACTTCTCGCACATCAAGAACCTATAACTGATACATATGAAGAACACCTTGAAACTTAACATATATCGTTTAATCTCCATTCAGTAAAAAGCGGGCTGTTTTGGGTTGGGAATTATAAACCTATCTTAGACTTTGATTTCGAGACTAAGACTTTGGAAATATGTTAATATATGTAAATATATGTAAATAAGACTTCCAGTAATTTTTTCATGATTTTACACAAAGTGGAAGTATTTTATTAAAAATCATATATCGGTGGATGCCAGGATTTTTCTAAATCTGTCCACCGGCACAAAAAGAGGATAAAACTCTAAAAATTACTACTTGGGCTGAGATTTTCGAATTTATTTTGAAAAATTTACTTCTTAAGGAAACCAAAGCAATTTGATTCACTCAAAACCGATTTGTAACGAAGAAATTATGGGCAAAACAATATTGGTTAGAAACAGACTAAATAGGCTACGGTTTTAATTCCATAAAATCTATTCTAACCATATCCTAGCTAACTTTTCCTATATCCTACATGTATTTGTACATGTAATGACTATTTCCTTGTAATATACTAGTCTTGGTTAATTCCGAAACAATATAATATAGTCTTGATTAGTTAAGACAATATGTATGCAAGACATACAGATAAATTATAAGACACCATGTACACATTACGTATGGGTTAATTTTAAGACAATACGTTTACAATGGGTCATGATTGAGTCTTAAACAATACGTATATAATATGTCTTGATTAATTCTAAGATCATATATTGGACTATATTTGGACTACTAACAAAGGACAACTAACAAAGGACTACTAACATAAAAATGTTAAAAATTAATATATAAGTATTCTATGAACTTATTTTATTTTATTCATATGTCGTATTATTATCTGAATCATTATTATTTTTATATGTTCTTGAATCCAAGGACGTTGGCTATATTTTAATAAGATGAAAACTTGTTAAAACTATACTTTTACTACCGTGAGTTTATAGATCCCTTTTTAAATACTTTAAATATTTTTGGAATGAGAATACATGCATTTTATGTTTTATGCTATGGACACAAGTACTTAATATATATTCTACGTTAAGTTGTACCACCTTGCATATCTTCCTTAATAGCCTGGTAACTAATATTTACATGTTGTAAGAACATGTAAGCGCGAATCCTATTGATAGATCTATCGGGTTTGACAACCCCAACCGGACTAGTCGCTCTAGTATCGTAAATGGTTGCATAGTACTTAGTTTTTACTACACTTGGTACAGTGTAGGGAGATTTCATAATAAAGGGAATATGTCACATTAATGGTTAAGTATGGTTACCGAAGCGCTCAACAACTTGTAGAATATCTTTATTGAAATGTTTATAACTATGAAATCTTGTGGTCTATATTTATATCGATGCTAGCTTTAAACCTATATATCTCACCAACCTTTGTGTTGACTGTTTAAGCATGTTTATTCTCGGGTCCTTAAGAAAGTCTTCCGCTGTTGCATTATCTGAGCAAACTGTGCATGGAGTCTCATGCTTTTGTTTAAATAAAGTGTTGCATTCAATAAAACCTTTGCCATGTATTATATTCGACTATTATGTCACGTGTGTAGTATTTGAAAACGATGTAATAAGGGGATTATTCCTTAAATAATCTTCCACTTGTTTAAAACATGCATTATGTATAATAATGCTGTGCTTTTTATGAAACGAATGCAATATTTTCTAAAATGTATCATATAGAGGTCAAATATGTCACGACCCTACTTTTTCCGTTATCTTTTACCGTTTATTATTTAACGCCCGTTAATTTTTATTCGTGCTACGTCATTTCTATGACCTATATTATTATTTTAGTAACAATATATTAATTATAATGTGTTATGTGAATAATTGTATTCATATTTAAAATTTTACGTTTCTACGTGTCGTGAATTTCTATCCGGCGAATCTTTTCGGTTTTCAAACCAACGGTCAGAATTTTGAGATTTTTTAATCCCAATTATTTTAAATATGATATTTTTATGTCATATGAATATATATAGTGTTTATATATTTTATTCGTCGCGTATTTGTTATCTCTCCTAATAATTAATCGCGTATTAGTGTTTTCGCATTTTGGGCTTCGTTCGGGCGTTCGGACTAAAAGCTAATTATCATTTAAAAAATTTGACCCACTATGGGGCCCACCCATACCTCATTTGGCCGAACACTCCAAGGGAGGGAGTGTTTAGCCCTTATTTCTTCCATTTTGAATTTTTGGCATTTCATTTATCATTTTCCTCTTAACCCTTTTTCCTCTCATTCTATTTTCTCCCTTTTTTTCTTCTTCCTGAGCCATCACCCACAAACATCATCATCATCTTCAATTGATCATTATCAAGAGCTTGAATCAAAGGGCTTTTAGCATCAACAGATTCCTCTCTTCGATCTCTACACGTTCATATCATTCAATTCTTGATTAGGGAATAAACCCTAACCCTAGATTTTTGATTTTTATTTAATTTTTCTGTTTTTGATGTTTAATATGATAGTATAGTGCTTGTATGTTGTTGTATTGTTGATTGTATGCATAGAAACACTTGTTATAGCATGATTTCAGTTTGATTGAATTGGGACAGCAGCTTATTTGATCATTTTTGTAAACTTAATTAATTTAAATGTTAAATTAAAGTGTCTAGATGTGTTCCTCTCATCAATACATTAATTTTAGACTCTGAATTCATGTTATTTCGATTCCCGGAGCTCTCTATATATGATTAAAATGGTGTTTTATTAAAATTAAAATATAAAAACGAATTGTTTCAGTTTTGGTCCTACTTTGTGACCACTTTTGGAGTCTTTAGGGTGTATTAGTATGTTGAGATTGATGATTGGATGAACTTTCATGTTCGGGTCATCGAAATCCGAGCCATAGATCACCCGTTATGACTAAAACATGTTTTTGAACGGATTAAAGCTCCAAGTTGAGTTAGGGCTGTTAGTCACAACTTGTTGGCTGTTCTTGGGGTGTTCTTGAGTGTACTAATGTGTCGGGTGGTTTGGTTAGGCGAAGATATATATATATATGACTCGTCGAAAACCGACACCCGGGGCTCAAGTTATGACCCGATGAACTTTTAATTAAAACTTATGGTTATAAAATAAGACTTATGATATAAATAATGATTTTCATTATTAATAAATTACTTATGATATAAAAACTAATTATTTTAATTTAAGATGTCATACCCCGTCCTAATCCGTCTGGACGAAGTCATCAACATTTGGTCCCATTGCGAGGTACTGTCCTAAGTATGCCATGAGCGACTCCATGTAATGTCTTTAAAATGAGCAAATGCACAGCGGAAGATTTCTTTCATACCTGAGAATAAACATGCTTTCAAGTGTCAACCAAAAGGTTGGTGAGTTCATAGGTTTATCATAAAACAATAAAATTCATCATTTTGATAGACCACAAGATTTAAATACAGTACACCTATCTCGTGTACTAAACCATTTTCATAAATCTTAGTAACCGTACACATATCTCGTGTACAAAAATATCATACACATAACCTGGATATAAAATCATTCTCTCGATACATAACATTCACTTTTCATTCATTTCTTGGCTTGGTAACCGACCTTAACATATAATGCGCATAATAATATCCCCAAAACAGAACATCTCGTCTGTATAATAATAATAAACTTCGAAGTACTAAACACCACGCCCACTAGCCCTTCCGTCTAGTAAACATTCTGGGTGGGGGTGTTAAACCCGGTAGCTACCTTTAGGATTCGCGTGAATTAGGGTCATACCCGATTCTAATTCTTAGGTTACCAATCAATAATAATCATGGGAAATATTCACAACAATTAGTGGCAATTATAACGTCCAACTAATTCAATAATAATCCACAGAACTTCTGTCTGCATAATAATTCATTCAAGGAATGTTTTGCTTGTGTCTATCTCGTCAAACATTTATAAAAGCATTTCATGTATTCGCAGTTTAAAATATATTTCAAAAGCATTTAATAAAACAGTTATAAAAACAGTGCATGTATTCTCAGTCCCAAAAATGTAAAGAGTAATAGGGAATCAAATGAACTCACCCTACAATATTTTGTAGTAAAAATATTCATACGACGATACCGAACAATGCAGGGTTGGCCTCGGATTCACGAACCTATATCATTCGTACATATATTAAAACATATAATGGAAATCACCTAATTTCCCTTATTAATTATATATTATTTATGTGTTTGTAGTTGTATAAATCTTATACTAAATTCTATTAAAAATACATATTTCATTTATTATATTTATTATAGCTTAGTTTATGTGTTATATATATATATATATATATATATATATATATATATATATATATATATATATATATATATATATATATATATATATATATATATATATATATATATATATATATATATTACTTTAAATTAGTTATTATTTGTTCATTTAGTTAAAATATCTATATATTATATATATACATATATGTTTAGTGTTATATCTAAAAAACAATAGTTTGTTATATGTAAGCTTAATGTTAATAGGTTTGATATTTATTGTTACGTGAAAAATTAATATAATTATAGTATAAGTAATAAGTATATTTAATGTATAAAATATTTATTTGTTAAAATGATAGTTTAGATAATAATGATCTACCACTAATAATAATAACAATAATTAATATTAAAACTAATAATAAATTGAATTATATCATGATCATTATCATTTTTATATCTTAACTCCTTTCTAATTTCATCTAAATTTCATAATATCACTTTTTATCAATACTTATAATTATACTTATGTTTATATTATACTATAAACTAAATCATACTTATTATTATATTTTATCAATTTTGCTTAAACATTTTTGTACATATTTATACATATGAATATGTTTGTATGTAATCAAAATTTAAGTTGTATTAATAACAATTGTATTAGTAATACTTAATAATAATTATATATCAATAAGGATAATAATAGTAATTATATCAAAAATTCAATTAAATCCCAAAGTAATTATAATTTAATCATAATCTTAACAAAGTTTAAATCAAGTAATCATAATAATAATAATAATAATAATAATAATAATAATAATAATAATAATAATAATAATAATAATAATAATAATAATAATAATAATAATAATAATAATAATAATAATAATAATAATTGAAATAATACTAAAAGAAAAGAAATCTACCTTTAAGGAATCAGTTTAAAAAAAAATGTACCGAGCCAGGCTTGAATCCGCGACCTCCCGAATACCCGTTAACACCCCAAACCATCGAGCTGCTGCCCGGTTTTCTGATTTTATCCCCAATTATTTCTACTTAACCCATTCCTGTTTCAGTTTCTATTACTAACTCTTCTTCAAGAACTCAAACAATTACAACCCAATCAAAATCATAATAGATAAATCAAAGTTTGAATTATGATAAATAAAAAAAACACAGAACAACCAGTGGTGATTTGTTCTTGAATCAACAAATAATAAAAGAAGAAAATTTAAATAGCAACAATTGGTAACGCGAAGAACAACTCGATCATTGACTTTGGATTTCGTATACTTTTAAGCTATGGTTACAACATGAAATGTATGTTAAATCGTTCATGGAACCTTCTTAAATCATTGATTAAACCTGAATCATAACAAGTATCTCGAATTTGATCCAAGTTCAAAAGGTTTAACTTTTATTTTAAAACTTTGACTCCAAAATCCAAATTCAATACGATAAATTAGCAATTGAAACTTTGCAGAAATTTTAAATGAAGGATTTATAACAACCTTTCATTTATAGATTTTGAAAATTAACAAAGATTAAAGCTGTTTGAAAATTTTGACACAAACAGAGTTTCGAGCTGTATATCTCTGGTTTCTGTTTAATTCATCATATGAAAGGAAATGATTTTGATTGTAACTGATAATGGTAATAATAATTTAAATGATGTTGTTCAAAACACAGATAACTTCGATTGTTTTATGGTAATTGCTGGTCGACAGAGAAATATTCCCAAGGACAGATAGATGAATAAAAAAATAAAAGTGGGTTACAAGGTATGACAGATCTTTGGACGTTTTCTTTGGATTGGAGCATGATTGGTACTTATTTGAAGATTTGGAAATCAATTTACAATAGATGAGAACGATGTGAAACAGATTACCTAATGTGTGTGTTTGTATACGTTCGTATATATATATATATATATATATATATATATATATATATATATATATATATATATATATATATATATATATTTATCTATGTCTGATTATATATATAATTTAGTCTTTTATATATGTGTATGTCTTTATATATATATATATATATATATATATATATATATATATATATATATATATATATATATATATATCTGTGATTATATATAATTTACATCTAGTTAATATTACTAACTATTAATGTATTAATGATAATAATATTATTAACATTTATATTAATAAGAATCCTAATATTAATAATAATAAATGATAATAATAAAATAATAATAATATTACTAACACAAATATTAATATTAATATAAAAAAATATAATGAAAGTAATGATAATAATATTAATATATCAATTTATTCAAGCTTGTAACTTAATATAATACTATATACTACTACTACTACTACTACTACTACTACTACTACTACTACTACTACTACTACAGGTAATAATTTAGATATACAAGTTATACATATACTAATTTCATATCTATATATTTTATATCAGATATTGTAATATTAATATTACATATATTAATATTAATATTAATAATAATGAAGATAATTATATAACAATTATGTTTAAACTTGTAATTAAATTCAATATATTACTATTATATATTGTTATTTATATCATATGGATAATATATTCTATGATAATATATCCTGAATATTTATTATATTACAATATATGTGTATGCATTCCTGTTAATAGCAACTTAATTATTTTATGTATTACTATGAATATTCAATTCAGTTCAAATGATTGAATTGTATTTTATTATCTCAAGTTATTATATATACTATTATTTATATTTACATATATATATATATACATATTTTATTTATAACAATTGTTTGTGAATCATCGGAAATAGTCATAGGGTAAATGAATATATGAACGTAGTTCCAAAATTTTCAAGACTCGACAATACCTACTTTGCTTATCGTATCGAAATCATATAAAGATTAGGTTTAAATTTAGTCGGAAATTTTCGGGTCGTCACAGTACCTACCCGTTAAAGAAATTTCGTCCCGAAATTTGAGTAAGGTCGTCATGGTTAACCATAAAAATACTTTCATGACGAATATGAGCTGATAATTAGAGTTTTATCATCGTTGAGTAATATAGATAAAACAATTCATTTATGTGAAGAGTACAAGTGAAGCTATCACAAAATAATGGAATGAGGAAAATAAGTTTCGTCATAACTTTTGGCATAGTTTGGTTTGAATTCCGGAATTCAAGGGATTCAAAAGAAAATCTTTGAAATCTACGAGATCTGATTCTTAGAGATTTAAGGAAATTAAGATCTCTTCAATTAAATGTGATCATCTATCTCGATTGCTTTGTCTGGTGTTTCCACTATAAATGAACTTCTTCCGTTCCATTATTTTCATCATTCCTATACTTTCGTTCTTACTTCTTACTTCTAAAAGATTGTGAAAATGCTTCATCCAGTTCTAATCCTTGATATTTTCCTAATTAACATTTCTGTCATCCTTCTATTTAATCTTCCACCAGAAGAATCTGTTTACTTCTACTATTACCTTGGGGTGATACTATTCTTAATTATGCCGTGTCTTTATATTGCTATCCGTATTAATATCCACGGTTTGTAACCTCCGTGTCGTTATTGGGCTTTATATTTTCTCTTATATTTTGGAGCTCCATGCTTTTGTTTTCTCTTCCCGACTCCAAGTCAAGCGAATAATGGTCCAGAATTCATAAGTATGGAGTTTCGAATACTTATAGTATTCTAAGCAGAAAGGAATGTATTAGCACGATTTGATTTGTCAAATTACTAGAATCACTGAGAATAGAACTATCAAGAATATATTTTCTTGATATGTTCAGAGGTTAATTAGAATGAAAGAGTTATGTAACATGACACATGATGATGTTATGATCTGTGAATCATCACGTCCCATTAGAAACTCAGCATGACTTACTGTAATATAATCACGTTGGTCGGACGTCATTATATTATACTAACCCATGCTTCAATTCCCAACACTTCTCCACAATTCATTCATAATTTATACTTAGATTTTACAAAAGTTTCCAATATAATGGAATACAGAAAACAAGAAGAGGTAGATAATTTCGGACAAGAATATTTATGAAAATATCCTCAGAAATATCGAGGATATTTATGATGATATTTTGGAATTTCTAAGTTCGAAGGTTGGTGAAGAAAGATTTTCCGCAAGATTTTAACATGAATAAGGAGCAAGATAGTCGTTGAAGACTTCATTGGATCCAGCGTTACCTGAATTCTTTGAATATAGAATTTGGTCCTTGTATTTGTCCTTGGTCTCCTTCATGGTTAGCTCAATTCGTTTTTCAGTACCAAATTTTCCATCGAGCGTTCCTAACACTCCATTCTTTATCATCAAACTTTTGACCGTTTAGACCATCTACAATTTTTCTGTTTCCTCTGCATTTAATGCTACAATATCTGAATTTATCAATTCGAGGGTTTCAAGAGGATTGTGTTTTTAAATGATTAAACGCTGATGGTAATATGGTGGAATATAAAAGGTTCCCCGGTAACAATAAAAGAGCACACATATATATCAAAGTGTTAATAAGGTTGTTTCGAGCGAAAAATTGAAGTTGACTTGCTGGAGCTGTGACAAAATTCGCTACTTTGAAAAGGGATTATCAAGTTATTTTGGGTAGTAATAACGCTAAGGAATTAGCACAACTACGTGTTAAATGTTTACTCAGTTTTCGAGAGTTTTTCAGATGCATAACTATATGCATCAATATTTTCTTCCGTAGATGAAGTGCGGTTGATTCATCCTCTAGTTTGAGGTGTTTTCCAGAATCATGAAAGGTTTGAACGCAGATCGTAATCGTCAAGATACAAATGAAGTTTAGGATGAAATCAAGTGGCAAACTTGAAGAATTGTTTAGTTTCATATGTTATAATCAATATTTTAATTCATTTTAATTGTCCAATGTTGGTAGTTCTCAGGTGATAGTCCACAGTTAGCAATATATAATATTCGAATTAATTAATACGTATCGTGACCCGTGTACATGTCTCAGACTCGATCACAACTCAAAGTATATATATTATTGTAGAATCAACCTCAACCCTGTATAGCTAACTCCAGCATTACTGCATATAGAGTGTCTATGGTTATTCCAAATAATATATATAGATGCGTCGATATGATATGTCAAAACCTTGTATACGTGTCCCGATATTTAAATGCGTAAATAACAGTATTTAAATGACGATAAATAAAATTGCGAGAATTAAAATTGTGATAAATTGCGATAATTAAATGTAATAAGGAAGTAACAGTTAGCTAGGAACAGTTAGCTAGGATTTTGTTAGCGTGGATTATTAACAAAATTTTTCTCATAATTAATTTGTTTGTTTCTAAAAAATTTTATTTTTGTACAATGTTTTCTTCATTATGCCACTTGTTGGATTCTGGTAAGTCAAAATCCAAATATGAAATTTGAATGAAAATGGTTATTCTGTGGTGAACGAATTCATATATCTGTGGATGTAAGTAGGATAGTAAATGACTGTTGAATCAGATTCGAAGAATGTACAGTGTAACTTATTAATGTGAAATCTAAATATTCCTCGGGTATTACCTACCCGTTAAAATATTTTCATCATTAACAGTTTGTACGAAAGAATTTTTAATTACAATCTTTATGAAAACATATATACACATATATTTTCTTCAAATGTAATGCAGATTTAATGAGTTAATATAATATTAATCTCATTTGTTTTACCGTTAGAACTAGAATACATAATCTCTAAAATATTAGAGATTACATAATTGATGTTATGCGAGGTGTATATGAAATAGCTATATATTTTACTAGGAAAAACTATTAAATACGATACATTTTTACAAAAGTTATTTATTTATTTACAGATGGGATATACCTAAACCTTGCTACAACACTATAGGCAGTGTACCTAATCGTAGAGTAGTATAGTTTTTAGTAAGTCCGGTTCGTTCCACAAGGAGACGGTTACACTATATTTTTATATAATTACATTTGTACAAAAATATATATATATATATATATATATATATATATATATATATATATATATATATATATATATATATATATATAATATAAAAGGGGGGTTTACCGTTTAATGACCGGTTTGTCGATTTTATATTTTAAGCGTAAAGTAAATTTAATTAACAAAATAAAATAAATAACAAAAAATATAAATGACGAATAATTAAAGGTGCGATGAAATATAAAATAAAATAATTATGCTTATTTAAACTTCCGTAATCATGATGTTTGATGTGTTGATTTTAGTTTTATGCCCATGGGTTAATTGTCCTTTGTCCTGGATTATTTAATATGTCCATCTGGTTTTTGTCCATAACAGTCCATCAGTCATAAATATAAAGTGCGAGTGTCCTCGTCAAATTATCCTTATACCCGAAGTCAAATATTCCAACTAATTGGGGACTTAAACTGTAACAAGGTTTTAATACTTTGTTTAATAATTACACCAGGTTATCGACTGCGTGTAACCCAAGGTTTTAATACTTTGTTATCAATTATGCCAAGTGTCCTTGTACATAATTTCACCCCTGTTTTAATAATTCCATAGACTATTAATCCATTCCCGTGTCCGGTTAAATGAACGATTATTCGTACATATAAATATCCCGCCCATCGTGTCCGATCGAGTGTATATGGTTATTTATAGGGACGTCCAATTGTAAATCTTTATATTAAAATTAATAAACTATCATTTAGTTAAACAAATATAAAGCCCATTAATAGCCCATAGTCTAATTTCCACAAGTGTCGTTCTTTTGTCCAAACCCCAATTATGGTACAAAGCCCAATTACCCCGTCTTTAATATTTAGTCCAACATCATGATTACTTTGGCTTAAATAAGCATAATAATAACTTAAGTACGAGACATTAATTTAAAAAGGAGAACATAACTTACATTGAGTATTTATCACGTAGTGTTACACGGACAGAATTTCGACTTCAAAAACCCGTAAAATAACCTTTACATAACCCAAACTAACTAATATAAAACTACCCTATACTATATATATATATATATATATATATATATATATATATATATATATATATATATATATATATATTATATATATATATTTATTTATTATTTATTACAGAGTATTATTATTTTTTTTATATATATTAAAATCGAACGAATGCATGGCCTTTTATAAGCATTTTGATTTCTGACAGCTCCGCGAGTCGCGGCCCATTTGGCCTTCAAACTCCGCGAGTCGCGGAGTTCGATATTCCAGCTCACATGATTTTGGATCTTTGCTTGTCGACGTTATTAAATAATAATATAATATATATAATTTTTAAGAATTATTTATATATTATATTTTATTTATGTGCATAGTTTGACTTGCAATTTTTGCACCGTTTCGTCGCGCGTTGAGAGTTGACTCATGTCCTGGTTCCGAATTTTCGAACGTCCTTGCGTACTATTTTATATCGTGTACTTTGCGTTTTGTAACTTGTACTCTTGTAATTTTTAGACGTTTCTCATCATTAAATTGAACCACTTGGATTGTATCTTGTACATTTGAGCTTTTTGGACGTTTTTGTCTTCAAATCTTCGTTTTCGCCTTTTGTCTTCGCACTTATTTATTTAAACGAATATTACTTGAAAATAGAATAATTACAACTGAAAACTTTACATATCGGAAGGATATTGCTACTAAATATATGTTCATTTGGAGCAGTATCAAATATCCCCACACTTGAACGTTGCTTGTCCTCAAGTAATACATAACTTGAAATAATATAATACATCACACGAATCACTTCTTTATTCTTCACACTTTGTACATCAGTGATTTTGATATGGCGGTATGAACAATGGTAGTAACGATGTGGTTTACAGTCCCACATGACTATGAAAATTTAGATCCTTAAGGAAATTGGATTTTCATGAAAACATTTGATCTTTTAAAAATTTATTCTAGCTTTTACCCTAGATAAGTTTTTCGGAATAACCCTTCACCGGTGTTTGTAAAATGTTTTTGTGGGTTTTGTGGGTTTCAGATTTGAAAATTTTGGCTCAAAACTTATGGTTTTGTGTCACCCACTTACTAACCTTGTATTAGAAAAGCAACACGTCCAGTATACTTGCTCCGTATATTATCTTTCGGTAAACTACCGTCCGGTTGTAAAGGAAAGCGTTGAACAAGCAACTGTTAAGGTAATGTCCCCTGACATGCTTTTAATTATGGTCTATAACGTGTCGGACGCAATTACTATCCTTTGTAGGAGCAATAGTAAAGCTCACCCTTATAATTTTTCGGTCTGGCACAAGGTCCTGTCTTCGACCATCCTATGCAACCACTGTTCTTACGGTTGACACCCGATTTGGTTCAAGTGACCTAATGAATTCCAGGTGAATTCCTAGGATTTTACGTTCAATGGTAATGAACGCATTGAAAATGGGTTTTCAGAAAACAAATCGGTTTTATAATTTTGATCAAAATATTTTCTCGTTCAAGCTCGAGTTTAGATATCATCGAATTCCATGAGTTTGTAATTCTCAATCTTTAAGGTCAATCTCAAGGATTGAGTAATATCAGGCTTAAAAGCTGATTTTTAATCTTTAAGGAGATTATCCTTTCTGGGGGTCTGATTCATTAGTCTTATCAAGCTAATTTGCATGGCGCCCTCTCCATTTTACGAGACAGATCCTCTCATGGTTAGGATAAGTCTGACCACTTGGCGACCCTGTTTGATGCTGAGGTCCGTGGATTTCCTGCTGATTTTAGTGATGACTTTTCTAGATTTTTTGTCAACCTACAGCTGGTCTGGACGACAACATCCTGACCTAAATCAAGAAGCGTGTGTCTTTTTCAGAAGACTTTACTTCTTTTTAATGATGGAATTGATTCATCATGTAGATCCATCTATTCTTTCAAAAGTATTACAATAAATCGGGTAAAAAAGTTAATTTAGTCCAAAACAAAAGCACCTGCAATAATTTTTACAGAAACATGTGATAGATAGTTTTTAATTGAATAACTTGGTACATTCTCCCCACACTTGGCTTTTTTCATGCGTCTTTTTATATCTTAATAAATAAATTCAAGCGTTTTAGTTGTTTCTCAATTTATGTCCTCTTTTTAGGGTAACAATAATTTCGGTATTAACACCTAGTTTTGTTCATAAATATGTATAAACATGATTTTGAATTCATTTAGTTGAAAATTTTTCAAATTTTCATAAAATTTAGAAAATAAACCAAGTATAAACCCGAGAGAATTTATAACCCTTCCCCACACTTGAGATCATGTAATGCCCTCATTTGCATGAAATCAGACTATTATTATTATAAATTCATGAGGGTGATTTGTGTAGAAAAGTGATTAAGAATACCCAGTTTGTAATTTCAAAGCTCGTCGAATGATAGATGGTGCACCTCATCGTTCATTCCTTATTGTTTTATCACACATGTTTTTCTTCAAAAACGGCTGCTTTTCTGAACTGTTTACTAATATTTGAAAAAGCATCTTTTACCCTAATCATGCATTTTTATTAATGAGTTATGCACTAACCCAAACCCCTAATTTAACGTTAAGTGGGGTTAGACTTCCCCATACTTAGCTGACGACATGTGAATTCGGTAGAATAAGTTCCACGAATTAGAATAGTGAGCCAGTTATTTACATCTCGGGTGGTGTATAATATATCAATGGGTTTAAAGTTTAGACTCTCCCAATCGTCACTACTTAATTCTTTTTTAAGTGTAGCTTTTAGTAAATAGATATGTCTCTTTTCTGGTTCTTGGTCAAATGGATCGACATACATCGACATACATATTATAGGGCGGACAATTCCTAACATTTCCTTCCGTTCATTCTCGGGATCAAAGGTTTCACCTCTATTACCCAATTGGGTGAAATTCGAGGTGTCATTATCTATTACAGCTCGTAGTTCATCTTTGGTAGATGACTCGTCTATTGAGAATATTGGGTTGGAAAGTTATGGAATAGTGAATTTCGGGATTGAAGTAGATTCTTCTTCATTAACGGTACTTATCGGTCCCACTATTTTGGTCTCGGGGGTAAAATTTTCAACGTTATCGTTTTTCCAAGAGTACCAATTTGTCACCCTTACTTCTTCTTCATTCATTGATTGGTCGATGATTTCGTCAGTAGAGGCTAATGTGTCGATATGTTGTGAAATTGGTAAAACTGAATAAAAAGTATCATCGGGATAGTTGGTGATTTCGGAGCTCTCGAATTCATCAAAATTCGATGATATAAAATTTTCTTGCACAATACTCCTCAGATCAACATGTGTGTAATCTGATAGGGTTTCAGCTTGCCGATTTACAAACTCTCTCATTTGTTCATTTTGAGCATCAAGTTCTTCGAGTTTGATTTTCATATAATCTAAAGAATTTTCAGGCACATAATTTTCCTCGTCTTCTGGTTGTTGAGTTTGGATATATTCTTGTGAATAATCCCAATTAGAATTGTATTCCTCATAATCGTTCCATTCAGGTTCCATGGGTGCATAATTTTCCATAGGAACGTAATAATAACATTCCCATGTTGAGTGATAATCTCCACATATTTCACAACCAGTTATTGTTTCATCATTCGTGATCCAAGATTGACCGAATGAATTGTCATCAACACCTGTTTGGAGTATTAATGAAATTGATTTTGGATGTCATAAAGAGTTTCTAAGTTATTTTTGAGATTTTCCATAATGCGTTTATTACTAAATTTTAGCTACAATGTGGTGCATTTACTAATTATCCTATTAGTTATAAAATAAAATAAAAAATTATATAAGTTATCAAATTAATAGACTTTTCTGCTTTTGCCCACGTTTCGAATAGCCAATAGATGCAGCAGGGAGCTAGAACCCTTTAAATCGGAAGCTCACAACTCAGCCACTAACAAATCCAACTATTACTACGAAGCAGAAAATTTGGATGTCTATCAATTTAACCGCTTAAAATAATTTTTCGTTGAAATTTTAAAGAAATTATAGAGAAGAAATAGAGAAAATTCTAAGTCCTAAAAACTAGATCGTCGAGAAATAAGAAAGAAAAAGAATACGCGTCGAAAAACGTCGAAAAATAAAAATAAGAAAGAAAAACGTCGAAACTTAAAAGTCTAAAAATTAAATCTAAAAAGTTGCGCCTAAAGGTATTAAAGCTTAAAGGAATTCTATATCCAAAACGGCAATAACTTAATTAGGCACTAAAATCTAAAAACTACGTCGCAAAATTCTAAAGCGCCTAAATTTTAATCTAAAGAAAAAGCACTTAAGGGCTTTTACGGCAAAGCCTAAAAATCTAGAAATAAAAATAAACTACGGCAAAAACTAAAACTTAAAACTAGCTACGAACAATAAAAATACAAATATTATGCTAAAAATAAATAAAAATAAACAAAAAAATAAAAATAAATTAAATAGGGTTTATAAATAATAATAATTAATAATATTCCGTAATTAATGCGAAATAGGGTTTCTGGTCAGGCTGGTCAGGGCGGCTCCGCGAGTCGCGATGTCCCGTTGTAGAAAATCTCCGCGAGTCGCGAAGGTTGAAAAATGTTTTTTTTTTTAAATTTTATATTGTTTTTCTAAAAATATATATAAATATATTTATACAAAAATAAATTAAAAAATATAGCGTTTCGCCGATTTTCCCGGCAGCGGCGCCAAAAACTTGATGTTATGCGAGGTGTATATGAAATAGCTATATATTTTACTAGGAAAAACTATTAAATATGATACATTTTTACACAAGTTATTTATTTATTTACAGATGGGATATACCTAAACCTTGCTACAACACTATAGGCAGTGTACCTAATCGTAGAGTAGTATAGTTTTTGGTAAGTCCGGTTCGTTCCACAGGGAAACGGTTACACTATATTTTTATATAATTACATTTGTACAAAAATATATAAATATATATATATATATATATATATATATATATAATAATATATAAAAGGGGGGTTTACCGTTTAATGACCGGTTTGTCGATTTTATATTTTAAGCGAAGCGTAAAGTAAATTTAATTAACAAAATAAAATAAATAACAAAAAATATAAATGACGAATAATTAAAGGTGCGATGAAATATAAAATAAAATAATTATGCTTATTTAAACTTTCGTAATCATGATGTTTGATGTGTTGATTTTAGTTTTATGCCCATGGGTTAATTGTCCTTTGTCCTGGATTATTTAATATGTCCGTCTGGTTTTTGTCCATAACAGTCCATCAGTCATAAATATAAAGTGCGAGTGTCCTCGTCAAATTATCCTTATACCCGAAGTCAAATATTCCAACTAATTGGGGACTTAAAATGTAACAAGGTTTTAATACTTTGTTTAATAATTACACCAGGTTATCGACTGCGTGTAACCCAAGGTTTTAATACTTTGTTATCAATTATGCCAAGTGTCCTTGTACATAATTTCACCCCTGTTTTAATAATTCCATAGACTATTAATCCATTCCCGTGTCCGGTTAAATGAACGATTATTCGTACATATAAATATCCCGCCCATCGTGTCCGATCGAGTGTATATGGTTATTTATAGGGACGTCCAATTGTAAATCTTTATATTAAAATTAACAAACTATCATTTAGTTAAACAAATATAAAGCCCATTAATAGCCCACAGACTAATTTCCATAAGTGTCGTTCTTTTGTCCAAACCCCAATTATGGTACAAAGCCCAATTACCCCGTCTTTAATATTTAGTCCAACATCATGATTACTTTGGCTTAAATAAGCATAATAATAACTTAAGTACGAGACATTAATTTAAAAAGGAGAACATAACTTACATTGAGTATTTATCGCGTAGTGTTACACGGACAGAATTTCGACTTCAAAAACCCGTAAAATAACCTTTACATAACCCAAACTAACTAATATAAAACTACCCTATACTATATATATATATATATATATATATATATATATATATATATATATATATATATATATATATATATATATATATATATATATATATATATATATATATATATATATATATATTATATATATTTATTTATTATTTATTACAGAGTATTATTATTATTTTTTTTATATATATTAAAATCGAACGAATGCATGGCCTTTTATAGGCGTTTTGATTTCTGACAGCTCCGCGAGTAGCGGCCCATTTGGCCTTCAAACTCTGCGAGTCGCGGACTTCGATATTCCAGCTCACATGATTTTGGATCTTTGCTTGTCGACGTTATTAAATAATAATATAATATATATATAATTTTTAAGAATTATTTATATATTATATTTTATTTATGTGCATAGTTGACTTGTAATTTTTGCACCGTTGCGTCGCACGTTGAGAGTTGACTCATGTCCTGGTTCCGAATTTTCGAACGTCCTTGCGTACTATTTTATATCGTGTACTTTGTGTTTTGTAACTTGTACTCTTGTAATTTTTAGACGTTTCTCATCATTAAATTGAACCACTTGGATTGTATCTTGTACATTTGAGCTTTTTGGACGTTTTTGTCTTCAAATCTTCGTTTTCGCCTTTTGTCTTCGCACTTATTTATTTAAACGAATATTACTTGAAAATAGAACAATTGCAACTGAAAACTTTACATATCGGAAGGATATTGCTACTAAATATATGTTCATTTGGAGCACTATCAATAATCGTCATGTCGAACGAAGATAAATGATGTAGAACGTCATGTAGAATGATGATTATGCTCGAGGTAAAGATTGTGATGTTGAAGCGTGTGTTGTTGATGGTACTGGTATTGATGTTGGTGGTACTGTTGGTGCCGGTGATGTTGCTGAAGCTGGTAAATTTTGTACCATATTCTCCAAAGCCGTAACCCGGGCGCGATGCTCGTTGACTTCTTCTATTACACCGGGGTGATTGTCAGTTCGAACGAGCGCATAAATAAAATCTAGAATTTGGTTTAGTATATAATCATGATGAGATACTCTAGAAATGAGAGAGAAAATGGTGTTTCAGACAGGTTCGCCGGTAAGTACGTCAGGTTCTTCGCCAAGAGGACAATATGGTGGATGAAAGGGATCACCTTCTTCTTGCCTCCAATGACTAAGTAGGCTAAGAACCCATCAGATGAATTGGGGATGGCTGATTGGTTAATTCATTCTGGTGACGCTGCTTTTGGAGCTTAGGTGAACATCCATGTTGGAATAGCTGTCGGGTTCTGAAGAATCTTGAACTAGTGACGAGTTCTATTTCGTACGAATGAGTAAAGGATTTTTCGATATAAAATGATTTTCGACTATCGGGTGGTATTCTAATTATATAGAATATCTATATATATAGAACAAAAGATTTCATAGATTACGGAGGAATTCATGGAATATACTAGGCAAAGTTTACAGTAACAGATACGCTAAGATATGAATTTTGTCTATACACTATTCATGCAGTCAATGCAGTAAAACGTGTCTAGACTAAGAATGATAGCAGGTAATTTCCTAAGGATGATAAGCAGGTAATTTTCGACACGAAATGATAAGTAAAACTTTTGACATGCAGACACGGTCGAAGTCCAGACTCACTAATGCATCTAAACAACTATCAGTTAGACACACTAATGCAAGACCTGGTTCGCTAAGACCACTGCTCTGATACCAACTGTCATACCCCGTCCTAATCCGTCTAGAAGAAGTCATCAACATTTGATCCCATTGCGAGGTACTGTCCTAAGTATGCCATGAGCGACTCCATGTAATGTCTTTAAAATGAGCAAATGCACAGCGAAAGATTTCTTTCATACCTGAGAATAAACATGCTTTCAAGTGTCAACCAAAAGGTTGGTGAGTTCATAGGTTTATCATAAAACAATAAAATTAATCATTTTGACAGACCACAAGATTTAAATACAGTACACCTATCTCGTGTACTAAACCATTTTCATAAATCTTAGTAACCGTACACATATCTCATGTACAAAAATATTATACACATAACCTGTGTATAAAATCATTCTCTCGATACATAACATTCACTTTTCATTCATTGCTTGGCTTGGTAACCGAACTTAACATATAATGCGCATAATAATATCCCCAAAACAGAACATCTCGTCTGTATAATAATAATAAACTTCGAAGTACTAAACACCACACCCACTAGCCCTTCCGTCTAGTGAACATTCTGGGTGGGGGTGTTAAACCCGGTAGCTACCTTTAGGATTCGCGTGAATTAGGGCCATACCCGATTCTAATTCTTAGGTTACCAAGCAATAATAATCAGGGGAAATATTCACAACAATTAGTGGAAATTATAACGTTCAACTAATTCAATAATAATCTACAGAACTTCTGTCTGCATAATAATTCATTCGAGGAATGTTTTGCTTGTGTCTATCTCGTCAAACATTTATAAAAGCATTTCATGTATTCGCAGTTCAAAATATATTTCAAAAGCATTTAATAAAGCAGTTATAAAAACAGCGCATGTATTCTCAGTACCAAAAATGTAAAGAGTAATAGGGAATCAAATGAACTCACCCTACAATATTTTGTAGTAAAAATATTCATACGACGATACCGAACAATGCAGGGTTTGCCTCGGATTCACGAACCTATATCATTCGTACATATATTAAAACATATAATGGAAATCACCTAATTTCCCTTATTAATTATATATTATTTATGTGTTTGTAGTTGTATAAATCTTATACTAAATTCTATTAAAAATACATATTTCATTTATTATATTTATTATAGCTTAGTTTATGTGTTATATATATATATATATATTACTTTAAATTAGTTATTATTTGTTCATTTAGTTAAAATATCTATATATTATATATATACATATATGTTTAGTGTTATATCTAAAAATCAATAGTTTGTTATATGTAAGCATAATGTTAATAGGTTTGATATTTATTGTTACGTGAAAAATTAATATAATTATAGTATAAGTAATAAGTATATTTAATGTATAAAATATTTATTTGTTAAAATGATAGTTTAGATAATAATGATCTACCACTAATAATCATAACAATAATTAATATTAAAACTAATAATAAATCGAATTATATCATTATCATTATCATTTTTATATCTTAACCCCTTTCTAATTTCATCTAAATTTCATAATATCACTTTTTATCAATACTTATAATTATACTTATGTTTATATTATACTATAAACTAAATCATACTTATTATTATATTTTATCAATTTTTGCTTAAACATTTTCGTACATATTTATACATATGAATATATTTGTATGTAATCAAAATTTAAGTTGTATTAATAACAATTGTATTAGTAATACTTAATAATAATTATATATCAATAAGGATAATAATAGTAATTATATCAAAAATTCAATTAAATCCCAAAGTAATTATAATTTAATCATAATCTTAACAAAGTTTAAATCAAGTAATCATAATAATAATAATAATAATAATAATAATAATAATAATAATAATAATAATAATAATAATTGAAATAATACTAAAAGAAAAGAAATCTACCTTTAAGGAATCAGTTTAAAAAAAAATGTCCCGAGCCAGGCTCGAACCCGCGACCTCCCGAATACCCATTAACACCCCAAACCATCGAGCTGCTGGCCAGTTTTCTGATTTTATCCCTAATTATTTCTACTTACCCGTTCCTGTTTCAGTTTCTATTACTAACTCTTCTTCAAGAACTCAAATGATTACAACCCAATCAAAATCATAACAGGTAAATCAAAGTTTGAATTATGATAAAAAAAAAAACAACACAGAACAACCAGTTGTGATTTGTTCTTGAATCAACAGATAATAAAAGAAGAAAATTTAAATAGCAGCAATTGGTAACGCGAAGAACAAATCGATCATTGATTTTGGATTTCGTATACTTTTAACCTATGGTTACAACATGAAATGTATGTTAATTCGTTCATAGAACCTTCTTAAATCATTGATTGAACCTGAATCATAACAAGTTTCTCGAATTTGATCCAAGTTCATAAGGTTTGACTTTTATTTTAAAACTTTGACTCCAAAATCCAAATTCAATACGATAAATTAGCAATTAAAACTTTTCAGAAATTTTAAATGAAGGATTTATAACAACCTTTCATTTATAGATTTTGAAAACTAACAAAGATTCGAGCTGTTTGAAAAATTTGACACAAACAGAGTTTCGAGCTATATATCTCTGGTTTCTGTTTAATTCATCATATGAAAGGAAATGATTTTGATTGTAATTGATAATGGTAATAATAATAATTTAAATGATGTTGTTCAAAACACAGATAACTTCGATTGTTTTATGGTAATTGCTGGTTGACAGAGAAATATTCCCAAGGACAGATAGATGAATAAAAAAATAAAAGTGGGTTACAAGGTATGACAGATCTTTGGACGTTTTCTTTGGATTGGAGCATGATTGGTACTTATTTGAAGATTTGGAAATCAATTTACAATAGATGAGAACGAAGTGAAACAGATTACCTAATGTGTGTGTTTGTATATGCTCGTATATATATATTTATATTTATCTATGTCTGATTATATATAATTCAGTATTTTATATATGTGTATGTCTTTATATATATATATATATATATATATATATATATATATATATATATATATATATATATATATATATATATATATATATAATTTACATCTAGTTAATATTACTAACTATTAATGTATTAATGATAATAATATTATTAACATTTATATTAATAAGAATCCTAATATTAATAATAATAAATGATAATAATAAAATAATAATAATAATATTACTAACACAAATATTAATATTAATATAAAAAAATATAATGAAAGTAATGATAATAATATTAATATATCAATTTATTCAAGCTTGTAACTTAATATAATACTATATATTACTACTACTACAGGTAATAATTTAGATATACAAGTTATACATATACTAATCTCATATCAGATATTGTAATATTAATATTAATATTAATAATAATGAAGATAATTATATAACAATTATGTTTAAACTTGTAATTAAATTCAATATATTACTATTATATATTGTTATTTATATCATATGGATAATATATTCTATGATAATATATCTTGAATATTTATTATATTACAATATATGTGTATGTATTCCTGTTAATAGCAACTTAATTATTTTATGTATTACTTTAAATATTTAATTCAATTCAAATGATTGAATTGTATTTTATTATCTCAAGTTATTATATATACTATTATTTATATTTACATATATATATATATATACATATTTTATTTATAACAATTGTTCGTGAATCGTCGGGAATAGTCATAGGGTAAATGAATATATGAACGTAGTTCCAAAATTTTCAAGACTCGACAATACCTACTTTGCTTATCGTATCGAAATCATATAAAGATTAGGTTTAAATTTAGTCAGAAATTTCCGGGTCGTCACATAAGACTTATGATATACATATTTATTATATCATTTATTAATTACATTTTGATTAAATAAACATTTAGTTAAACTTATGATTAATAATACTTTTATTATTAATGAAAAATACTTATGATAAGTATTAAACTTATGTTATGAGATTATTATAATAAGACTTATAATAAGGATTAATTAATTATTTAATTATTATAAGACTTAATTATTATTTAATTATAATTTAATTATTAAATACTTATGATTTAATAATTTTAATTAAAACGTATGATATGATTAATAACTCATTATTAATTAATAATACTTATGATATGATTAAAATTTATTATTAATTAATAATACTTATATTATGATTAATATTTAATTAATTAATTAAAAACTTAGGTTATATTACTTATATCATTTAAACTTATGTTAACTTTAATAATTCATTTTAATTTAATTAAACTTATGATATGACATAATTATACATACATGGATTTAAATAACATTATAACTTATATTATTAATATAACTTATATTTTAAAATTTAATGTTGACTATGTTTGACCAAGGTTGACTTTTGAGTTGACTTTCGGTTGACTTTGACTTTCAGTTGACTTTTGTTGACTTTCTAATTAAGGAAACTTTCCTAACTTATAAACTTTCCAAAAATAGCAACTTTCTAAATATGGAAACTTTCCAAAAATAAAAACTTTCCTAAAATAGAAACTTTTCAAAAATAGAAACTTTCCTAAAATAAAAAAACTTTCCTAAAATAGAAACTTTCCAAAAATGGAAACCTGCTAAAAATAGAAACTTTCTAAAAATAGAAAGTACGTGTCCTTACGCTGTTCTGATCAAACCGAAGCATGTTGAGTGTTGTTCTATGTCTACTTGCAACAAGTACTATAGCTATCATACTAAGACTTGACCTAAGTTAGATATTTATATCGACATGCTTTATTTATAGGTCGGTGTTGTGATCATTCTTGATCACTTTACTTTTTGCGGTTCATGTTCTGTGTTATTACTTCGGTTTCATAAAGGTGAGTTATAGTCCAATTTTTCTATTTTATATCTTTTGGGATGAGAATACATGCATTTTATTTTTTTTTATATTGGACACAAGTGGAAGTTGTTTTAAGTTATTCATTGTAGGTTGAACAAAAATATTCCCTAGTCTGGTAACTGTAATCACTGGTTTTTACTAGTGAACGCGAATCCTATGCATAGATCTATCGGGTTTGACAACCCCATTCCGTGCTAGTCGCGCTAGCGATTTTTGAAGACGGAATGTATTAGTACTTCGTAATTATTTGAAGATACACCTGTTCAGTGTATATTGTGTTTGGTAAGGGTGGAATTGGTTAAGTGGTTACCAGGTGGCTCACGGGCTAATAGAATAATGTTTTATATGTTTTCGAGCATATAATTTTTGTGGTCCAAAATAAGGCTTTATGTTTTCAAACATAAATTTTTACGGTTTAAATTAAATATTTTTTGCAATATTAAACCTATAATTCACTCAACATTTTTGTTGACAGTTACTCCATGTTTTATTCTCAGGTTCATGATTGATTGCTTCCACTGTGCTTAGAGAGTCTGCATATTTTGATGGAAGCTTTTGTTAAACATTAACTTGCATTCTATTTTGATACATTAAATTGTGGTGTATGTTGACTTTGTCTTGGTCAACTTTTGGTTAAAGTATTTATGTATGGTTTTTCTAAATTTACATATTTTGGGTAGGTTTCCTTTATAGGAAATTATTTTTAAATAAAGAATGCAAGGTTATTTATTAAATTCATTTAGAGTTATGATCAAGCTGTGGGACCAAGATAACGATGGTCGTCAAGTGTATGTTGACGGGTCGTTAAAGTTGGTATCAGAGCTCTGGTTGTAGGGAATTAGGCTGCATTGATGTCGTTACCCCGAGTCAATATGGTGCATTAGTGAGTCTAGTCTACAGCCCGACCTATAGCATATTATTATATGTGATTATTTGTATTCTATGGTATGTGTTTTGTTGTCATACATACATCTATGTTATGTTCTGAATCCGGGAGGAACTCCCATTCTGATTTAAAGGTATTCTCTGACTCGTGTGAGTTTATCTTTATAAGAACACCTCGGATAGTGAAACCGAGGGATGTAATTCTTGACTTCTGAAATTCTCGACATTTCTATGTCATCTATTATGGTTATGTATAACTTTTTAGTTATATTACGCGAGATGTCATTCTTGACTTCTAAAATGCTCGGCATTTCAATGCCAGCTATAATGTTTAGGTATATAACATTCTTGTTATATTACGTGCCTTTGTGCCGTTGTGCCTTTGTGCTTTGGGTTGCGAACCGAAAATGTCATTCTTGACATTTAAAGATTCTTAATGCTTCAAAGACATTTTTATGTCATCGTTACTCTTATTCATTACTTTTGATTTTTTTGTCTCTTGTGCTATCCTTAGCACATTGTTTAAGAAATTTTTTTAGAGAAATTGTGTGGAAATTCGAGGTTGATCACGTGTCCTAACCTCATGTAGTGCTATTGGAGTGGAACTATGAATTAGTATAATATAATGACGTCAGGCCAACGTGATTATATTATGATAATTCATAAAGAAGTTCCAATATTGTGACATGAGGAATATAAAGCGAGTCAAAGAAATTTTTACACTACTCATTCAGAAATTCCGATGTATTACATGAGTAGGGAAAATACTTATTATCTTATTTGTTGATATATGAGAAGCTCGTTTTAACCAGACTACCTATCTCATGTTTTATCCTTCATACCTCACTTGTTAGCAACAGCTTCACAATTGAACAGTTTTGGCCCAAGGACTTATGTCCTGATAATAGTCAATACAACATTTAATTCATTGGTTTTCATGACCTCGCTACATTTGTTGGTCATATGTCGCATGACAATTCAGGTCCTATACTCGATCTTCCACGATCTTACTTCAACTCGGATCCTCTGAAATACAGATACTCTGTTTATCATCGGGAGTTTTACACATTTGTTTAATTGGGCGGTTCTCACGAGATTTATGGGCAAATAGAAGTAATGAAATATTTTGTCATGTATACAATTTATAAAATCATATATGTATGTATGGATTCAAATGAATAAATTTACCCTTACCTATTTTGGCTAGTATATACTAAATCATACCTTCAAAATTATTTTAAACCCACTCATTTATTGAGCTGTTTAACTAAGTCAAATTATTTTATATAAAATGGTACACGTTGTACATACTTCTAAATTTACTAAGAACTTCGTTCCGTTTATGTTGTCACATCAAATGTTTAAAGCTTTTTCAAAACTCCTTTGATTGATTTCATCAAATTTTCGCATTACTCTACAGAGTGTTTGGATCACAGTTCTTCTCACCCTCCATTTAAGGATGAAACTTACCATTAAGATCATTGATAGAAACTCTTACACCACTTTGGATGCCGGTTTTATAAAATTTGTTGGAAAGTCTTTGTGCTCATAAAATTTTCCCTCTTATGGTTGGACATGGCCGAAACGCGGACCGATAAATCAATTTTCTGGGGTACACTCGGTGGTCACCCTATTGTAGAAAAGGCACTAGGTGGGTTTCTACCCCTACTGTTGTTATAGTGGGTATCATGGATGTATATTACACTAGACCGTTTGAGGAGTTTCTACTCTCAATATTCGCGGTTAACTGCAACACCCTTGTAAACATTAACCCTATTATTCAATACTTTGAGGTGCACGAAATCATTTTTGGAGATTCATCCCACCTGGAGCCGACTATTCATTATAACACATGATTCACGTTCCTTTTCAGCCACACATAAATTTAAGAATAAGGATGAATCCTAGATTGACTTGCTCATTGTGCGAGGAAGTTCACTCTCGTTGAAAGATCACACCTTTTGTACGTCTTCCTTTCGGAAATGTAATGAAGATTACTTTAAAGTCCATGATCCTTGTTATCCCCTTTGAAGGAATTGTCTTAAACATCTATACCACTGATATGGCTACTCTTCATATTTCTTCCTTCGTTGGTTGCAACTATATCTCATTCGTCCTAGTTCGTCCCCTTGAGGAACTCTTGTTTTGTTAAGAAGAAAGATGGTTCATTCCAGTTGTGTATTGATTATCGCAAATTAAACAAGCTTACTATTAAGAATCGTTACCCTCTTCCGAGAATTGATGATCGGTTCGATCTGCTTCAAGGTTCATCCATTTATTCTAAGATTGATCTTCGTTCTGATTATCACCAATTACGTGTTAAAGAAACTGTTATTCCAAAAACTGCTTTTCGTACCCGTTATGGTCACTATGAATTTCTTGTTATGTCGTTCGGATTGATTAACGCACCTGCTGTGTTCATGAACCTCATAAACCATGTGTGTAGACCCTATCTGGACAGATTCGTTATTGTTTTCATTGACAACATCCTTATTTATTCCAAGAGTGATGAAGAGCATGAAGAACATTTGAAGTTGGTGCTTGATTTGTTGAGGAAAGAAGAGCTGTATGCTAAGTTCTCTAAGTGTGCTTTCTGATTAAGAGAAGTTCAATTCCTTAGACATGTTGTTAGTAAACAGGGAATACAAGTTGATCCTGCCAAGATTGAGGCAATTGAGAAGCGGGAACTTCTGAAGACTCCTACTCAGATTCGTCAGTTCCTAGGATTAGCAGGTTATTATAGAAGGTTCATTCAAGATTTCTCTCGTATAGCGAAACTTCTGATTGCTTTAACACACAAGGGGAAGAAGTATGTGTAACACCCTCGAAGCGGGCCTAGCTATTAGATTACTATTTTGCCCTCAGGTTGTGTGGTGTTATTATATGCTTTTATTCTAATTTTATATTTTGTATTATTTAATGTTGTGGATAGGACCAGTTTGTGACAAGGGTCACAGAACAGGTTTGTTTATTTAATTTGAACTTCGTTTGGGTCACCAAATGAGATACGAAAGAATTTAGATAACTGATAAATACCCGTGTGTTGTGATGTATGGGTTTTTAACCCTTAAGTGTGTAGGTGAGGAGAATTATCTTCATTTTTCTAGATTCTTCCCCAAATATTACTCCCATACGTTCATCTCCATCTCACCAAACCCTAATCATCAAAACTTGTTCTTGGGCTCAAATTGATCTTAGAATCGTGTTCTTTGTTGTCTACTGATTCTAACAAGGTAAGAATCACAAGCCTTCATGCTTTAATCTTTGAGAAAATGGAATTTTGTGTTAGTTTTTACAAAGTGTGTAATTTGGGTCAAAATGGTTAGATTTGATGTTGTTTGAGTCCAAATCTTGTGGGTTTATGTTTCTACATACTTAGTGTCTTTGATTTGGTCAGTTTTGAGGTCGTAAACGAGCTCTAGATCGAGATTTGAGGATTTCATTGTGAAGTCCGTAGCCTTTTTTCAGTTTCTGATGAAGATGAACACAGTCGGTCGACAGTCGACCGACTGAGGGTTAAACCGGCCGATTGGCGAAGACAACCGACCGACTGTTGAGTGAACCGACCGACTGAGATTTACCTTCGGTCAATTGATGTAATACCAAATGAATCGACCGACTGAGAAGGTCAGTCGACCGGTTGTGTCGACAGTCGACTGACTGTAAGAGTCAGTCGACCGACTGAGTGTCCAGTGCAGAATATTTTACTAAGTGTTGATTTTTTAGCCGTATGTGTAGTGACCCGAACTTTTCCATGTTAATATATATTAAATGAAATTATTATTTACATGATTAAGTGTTTCTAACATGTTAAGCAATCAAACTTGTTAAGACTTGATTAATTGAAATAGGTTTCATATAGACAATTGATCACCCAAGTTGACCGGTGATTCACGAACGTTAAAACTTGTAAAAACTATATGATGAAATATATATGATTATATATATAGTTAACATGATATTATGATAAGTAAGTATCTCATTAGGTATTTTAACAATGAGTTATATACATAAAATTGAGTTTATTGAATTAAGAAACTCAAAACGGTATATATAACGATTATCGTTATAACAACGTCTTACTAAATACATATGAATCATATTAAGATATTGATACACTATGTTTAATCATGATAAATGATAAGTAAACATTTCATTAAGTGTATTAACAATGAACTACATATGTAAAAACAAGACTACTAACTTAATGATTTCGAAACGAGACATATATGTAACGATTATCATTGTAACAATATTTAACTGTATATATATCATACTAAGATATATTAATATATCATAATATCATGATAATGTAATAATTTAACATCTCATTAGATATAATAAACATTGGGTTAACAACATTTAACATGATCGTTAACTTAAAGGTTTCAAATCAACATTTACATGTAACGACTAACGATGACTTAACGACTCAGTTAAAATGCATATACATGTAGTGTTTTAATATGTATTCATACACTTTTGAAAGACTTCAAGACACTTATCAAAATACTTCTACTAAACAAAAATGCTTACAATTACATCCTCGTTCAGTTTCATCAACAATTCTACTCGTATGCACCCGTATTTGTACTCGTACAATACACAGCTTTTAGATGTATGTACTATTGGTATATACACTCCAACGATTAGCTCTTAGCAGCCCATGTGAGTCACCTAACACATGTGGGAACCATCATTTGGCAACTAGCATGAAATATCTCAAAAATTACAAAAATATTAGTAATCATTCATGACTTATTTACATGTAAACAAAATTACACATCCTTTATATCTAATCCATATACCAACGACCAAAAACACCTACAAACACTTTTATTCTTCAATTTTCTTCATCTAATTGATCTCTCTCAAGTTCTATCTTCAAGTTCTAAGTGTTCTTCATAAATTCTATAAGTTCTAGTTTCATAAAATCAAGAATACTTCCAAGTTTGCTAGCTTACTTCCAATCTTGTAAAGTGATCATCCAACCTCAAGAAATCTTTCTTATTTATAATAAGATATCTTTCTAATACAAGTTAATACTCATATTCAAACTTTGATTTAATTTCTATAACTATAACAATCTTATTTCGAGTGGAAATCTTACTTGAACTTGTTTTCGTGTCATGATTCTGCTTCAAGAACTTTCAAGTCATCCAAGGATTCTTTGAAGCTAGATCTAAATTTCTCACTTCCAGTAGGTTTATCCACAAAACCTGAGGTTGTAATGATGTTCATAACATCATTCGATTCATATATATAAAACTACCTTATTTGAAGGTTTAAACTTGAAATCACTAGAACATAGTTTAGTTAATTCTAAACTTGTTCACAAACAAAAGTTAATCCTTCTAACATGACTTTTAAAATCAAATAAACACATGTTCTATATCTATATGATATGCTAACTTAATGATTTAAAACCCAAAAACACGAAAAACACCGTAAAACCGGACATACGCCGTCTTAGTAACACCGTGGGCTGTTTTGGGTTTGATAATTAAAAACTATGATAAACTTTGATTTAAAAGTTGTTCTTCTGGGAAAATGATTTTTCTTATGAACATGAAACTATATCCAAAAATCATGGTTAAACTCAAAGTGGAAATATGTTTTTCAAAATGGTCATCAAGACGTCGTTCTTTCGACTGAAATGATTACCTCTTACAAAAATGACTTGTAACTTATATTTACGACTATAAAACTATACTTTTTCTGTTTATATTCATAAAATATAGTTCAATATGAAACCATAGCAATTTTATTCACTCAAAACGAATTTAAAACGAAGAAGTTATGGGTAAAACAAGATTGGATATTTTTTGATTGTTGTAGCTACGGGAAATATTGTAACAATTCTATACAAATCATATCTTAGCTAACTTACATTGTATTATACATGTATTCTAATATATTATGTAATCTTGGGATACCATAGACACGTATGCAAATGTTTTGACATATCATATCGACCCATCTATATATATTATTTTGAACAACCATAGACACTCTATATGCAGTAATGTTGGAGTTAGCTATACAAGGTTGAGTTTGATTCAAAAAATATATATACTTTGAGTTGTGATCTAGCCTGAGACGTGTATACACTGGGTCGTGGATTGATTCAAGATAATATATATCAATTTTTTTCTGTACATTTAACTATGGACAACTAGTTGTAGGTTACTAACGAGGATAGCTGACTTAATAAACTTAAAACATCAAAATGTATTAAAAGTGTTGTAAATATATTTTGAACATACTTTGATATAAGTACATATCTGTTATAGGTTCGTGAATCGACTAGTGGCCAAGTCTTACTTCTCGACGAAGTAAAATTCTGTGAAAGTGAGTTATAGTCCCACTTTTAAAATCTAATATTTTGGGATGAGAATACATGCAGTTTTATAAATGTTTTACGAAATAGACACGAGTAAATGAAACTACATTATATGGGTGAATGATTGAAGCCGAATATGCCCCTTTTGCTTGGTAACCTAAGAATTAGTAAACCGATCTACTAATTGACGTGAATCCTAAAGATAGATCTATTGGGCCTAACGAACCCCATCCAAAGTACCGGATGCTTTAGTACTTCGAATTCATTTTTATCATGTCCGAAGGATTTCCCGGAATGATAGGGGATATTCTTATATGCATCTTGTTAATGTCGGTTACCAGGTGTTCACCATATGAATGATTTTTATCTCTATGTATGGGATGTATATTGAAATATGAAATCTTGTGTTCTATTATTATGATTTGATAATATATAGGTTAAACCTATAACTCACCAACATTTTTGTTGACGTTTTAAGCATGTTTATTCTCAGGTGATTATTAAGAGCTTCCGCTGTTGCATACTAAAATAAGGACAAGATTTGGAGTCCATGCTTGTATGATATTATGTAAAAACTGCATTCAAGAAACTTATTTTTGATGTAATATATTCTTATTGTAAACCATTATGTAATGGTCGTGTGTAAACGGTATATTTTAGATTATCATTATTTGATAATCTACGTAATGCTTTTTATACTTTTATAGATAAAATAAAAGTTATGGGTGTTTTAAAAATGAATGCAGTCTTTGAAAAACGTCTCATATAGATGTCAAAACCTCGCAACGAAATCAATTAATATGGAACGTTTATAATCAATATGAACGGGACATTTCAGTTGGTATCCGAGCGTTGGTCTTAGAGAACTAGAAATTTGCATTAATGTGTCTTATCGAGTTTGTTAGGATACATTAGTGAGCCTGGACTTCGACCGTGTTTTCTTTAAAAATGATTGCTAAACACTTTTGTTGGAAACTATATGTTATTAACATGTAAATATTATGTGATATATTAACCTCTTAATGTGTTTGATATTGTGTGATAGATGTCTACCACTAGTACAAATTCCATCGACTTACCTAATAATAATGAAGAGTCGAATATACTTTGGGAAGATTCACAAATTCTCGAAGAGGAACCGGAAGAAGAGGAACCAGAAGAGGAGGAACCGGAAGAGGAGGAACCGGAAGAAGAAGAGGTTCTGGAGGAAGAAATATTGATACATATAGTAAATCGATTAAATAAAAGAAAATCATTAACCAACGGACCAAAGTTAATAATGGTCAATGGTGTTTTCACCGAGGAAGCAAAATATTGGGAAGATCCGATGAATTGGATCCCGATGAGGATTTCGATGATGTTATAGAAATTACCTTGACCCAATTTAATAAAGCGAAATAAAATAATAAGGGAAAAGGTATAAAAATAGAGAAACCCGATTCCAACCCCGATGAACTTTATATGTATCGGCAACATCCGTATTTCCTAAAATGTAATAATGACCCGGGAACCTCTAAACCAACAGGTTTTTCTAAACCATTGTGGAAAACGACGGCTCGTATTAGAGGAACACCATATATTCCTAGAAAATTAGGAAAACGAACCAAGTCCGAAGAAGAAGAAAGCAGTGATTCAGATTAGAGGGTTGTAATCATGTTGTATGTTATATGTATTGTAGTGTGCTTCTACTTTTATGTTCTATGTAAAAATTGCTTGTATTGTTTGTTAATTATCTTTTACGAATCTAATCCTTGTCTATTATACAGTATAAAAACAAAATGGACGTTAAGGGTAGACAACCTAATATTTTAGAAGATCTACCAGAGGATATGATTGAGAAAATCTTGTCTAGAGTCGGTCAGAATTCATCAGCACAATTAATTATGGCAAAATTAACTTGTCAAACATATGAAAGACTTTCCAGAAATGCCTTAGTTTATAAAAGGCTTTCCTTTGATAGGTGGGGTATATCACATTGGGGAGACCGTAAGTTACGCCGTATTTTCTTTAAAGCGTTAAATGCGGGGAACCCAAATGCAATTTTACGCTACGGGTTAAGAACCTATTTTGACTCAACATATCCCAACATAGGATTTCGTGAATTAGAAAGAGCTTCTAACATGCAACATAAAGAAGCATGTTATGCTTACGGGTTATTGATGTTCGCTTCTTACCAAAGTGAGAAAAAGAACATCGGATTGCAACTTTTAAATAAAACCTTCCCACAAGTGACGGATTCAGTAGTTGGGGTGAGAAACAAGGTTTTTAGATTATTACGGGGCTGTTAGACATTACGAAACCCTCGTCCTTTTAACGACATTACAACATGCTGCCTAGCCAATGGTCATAACGGTTATTTTCCACAAGACCAAGGATGGAAAGTCGTCTTAGTAAAACCAGAATGCATGACTTGTTTCTGGACTTATGAACTACGTGTCTTTATTTCCTTTGTTGAACAACTTGCGTATTAACTAGGTTTATCTTCAAAAACTGTCCTGTATCAAAGTGTACTATATTTTGTGACAACCCGGAAATTTCCAACCAAATTTAAACTTTAATCTTTATATGTTTCCGACACGATAAGCAATATTTGTTAAGTTAAATTTCAAGAATTTTAAACTATGTTCATACATTCATTCAACCTCGACCAAGTTTCAACGATTCACGAACCATTAAACGAATATGATTATATATGTATATGTGTATATATATTATAACTTGAAACGTAAACAAAATATTAGATTAAATACTTTATATGATTGTATCTGTTTCAAAATGTTTATCAATGGAATTAGAAGATAAGATCAAATGATTGAATTATCAGATATATTGAATTATGATTACAAGTCTCTGTTGAAAGGCCCACGTTGATTTGAGAAATCTTTCCATTTTAACAATATTCGGAAAATGGTAAAGTGATTTATAAATAAGAAAAAATTGTCAATCATTGAGAACTAGACAAAGGATAGTGGAAGATTGAATCTCATAAAGACTCGATTGATCTATTTAGTTTCAAACGTACAAAAACGTTTTCAGTTTAAAAAGAACTTTATTATTAAAACTTATATAACTTTTATAAATATCTAGAACCACTTTTGACAACTCATTACTTAACTAGTATGATAAAGATAACGATATTTATATTTTATTTTATATATATAATGATTTAAATTAATATTATATATATTTATACGCGTATTATACGTTCATAGTTTTATACTTTTACTATACTTAAACTTTACCTTTACTTTATTTTTACTTTACTTTAACTTTAATAATTCACTTTAATAATTCATACTTTAATAATTCACTTTAATAATTCACTTTAATAATTCATACTTTAATAATTCATTTTAATAATTCATACTTTAATAATTCACTTTAATAATTCAAAAATCTATTATAAATAGAATTCAATAGGTTTCATTATTTCATAGAAATTTGAAAATATTTTTCTCTAAACTCTCTCAATCGATTTACATATATATATTTACTCCGTATTATTTCAAGATATTATTAGTATACATAAAATATTACGACGGAGTGCTGTCCGAGTGATTTCGAAATTGTTTTTCGAGTGGGATAGGATTAAGGAAATTATGGGTTATAGCTATGGAGGTGATTGAGTATGGTTCATGGGTATGCTCGTGAGGTCAATATAGTGTTTATCATTTCCGTTGCGTCTACGTACCTTGCCTGCAATATTGAATCTCAATATTGATACGTGAGTACTCATAATTTAACTTTTACATACTAATAGTGTATCCCTGACTAGTGCTCGAGTATTTAGGATTATGCATGCTTGTACTTTTGATATTGCCCTTAAACAGGTTAGGTTGAATGTTGAATTAGTTACACTTGAGGTTGAGATAAGGTATAAGATATGCATGTCCTTGGAAAGCTAGCGAAAAATTAAGAACTTTTCCTTTAGATATCGAATGATTTCAATGAATGGATTAGAAGTTATAATCAATTGAATTTTCGATATTTTTATTAAAAATGTTTATTATTATCGTTGTTTTTATCGTCGTTCTAGTTTTATCTTATTATTATCATTATTATTATCTTTATCAATAAAAGAGATTTATCATTAAAAATTGTTATTTTTTTTATTATTACTATCGTTATTATCGTTAAAGTTATAATTAGTATTATTATTATTATCCAATTATTATTATTATTATTGGTATTATTATTATTATTATTATTATTATTATCATTATTAATATATATATATCATTATTTAAAAATGGTTATTGTTATTGTTATTATTATTATTACTATATTATCATTAAGATAATTATTAGTATTATCGTTAATAATGTTATAGTAACTATCATTATTAATATTAGTGTAATTAAAACAAATATTTGTAACACCTAATTATTTTGATTACTATTATTATCATTATTATGAACACGATATAAAAGACGATTAAAAGCTATTAAACGAAACGATTAGGAAATAATGGGTAAGAGTATCATGATGAAATTAAAATGTTATAAGATATTGATTTAGATAAAATTATCGTTCTTATTATTTTTATTATTACTATTATTATTAAAAGTATCGTTAGTATTAAAACTATCATTTTAACAAAAATTATCATTTTAATAGAAATGTCATTGTTACTATAAAATATCATTATTATTATTATTTTAAATAGAATTATTATTTTAAAGATAATATTAAAAATTATCGTAAATATTAAAGTTATCATAATTAGAATTATCGTTTTATCTAATGTCATCTTAGTAATTATAAATATTGATATTTTTATAATAATAATTATTATTATAAAATAATTCAACTTTTATTTACTATCATTATAGATATTATTTTATCAAATAAATATGTGATACAAACATATTTTACTACGTGTAATAACTTACTTTAATAATACCTATCATATTATCTTTATGATATTAAATGAACCCTATAAATTTTATTACTTAATATATATATATATATATATATATATATATATATATATATATATATATATATATATATATATATATATATATATATATATATATATATATATATATATATATATATATATATATATATATATATATATATATATAAGTATATTTTATTATATAAATTTAATATAAAATTTTATTTATTAATAAATAAATTATATTATTTACTCTAATAAATCTTTTAAAAATATTTAAAAATATAAAACAACGATATTTAAACTATATATTAATCATGTATAGATTTTTGGAAATTATTTTGAGTCAAATTTACTTTTGTTGACTTTTGCATATTAGTCTCGAGCATTAGGATTGTGGTACACTATGACTTGACCTAATTTGTTAGACAAATATTGACCAACACATAAATATATATAATTAATTTAGGTTCGTGAATCCGAGGCCAACCTTGCACTTGTTCAATGACGTTATATGTATTTTTACTACGAAATACAGTATGGTGAGTTTCATTTGCCCTTTTTACTCTTTACGTTTTTGGGCTGAGAATACATGCAAATGCTTTATTAACTGTTTTACAATATTTATATGCGTGAGTTTCATTTGAATCCTTTTTACTCTTTACATTTTTGGGACTGAGAATACATGCAAATGCTTTATTAATTGATTACAATATTTATATGCGTGAGTTTCATTTGCCTTTTTACCCTTTATATTTTTGGGACTGAGAATACATGCGCTTTTATAAATGTTTGACGAAATAGACACAAGTAATTGAAACTACATTCTATGGTTGAATTATCGAAATCGAATATGCCCCTTTTTATTAAAGTCTGGTAATCTAAGAATTTGGGAATAGACATCCTAATTGACGCGAATCCTAAAGATAGATCTATTGGGCCTAACAAACCCCATCCAAAGTACCGGATGCTTTAGTACTTCGAAATTTATATCATGTCCGAAGGAGGATCCCGGAATGATAGGGGATATTCTTATATGTATCTAGTTAATGTCGGTTACCAGGTGTTCACCATATGAATGATTATTTTTGTCTCTATGCATGGGACGTATATTTATGAGAACTGGAAATGAAATTCTTGTGGTCTATTAAAATGATGGAAATAAATAATTATGATAAACTAATGAACTCACCAACCTTTTGGTTGACACTTTAAAGCATGTTTATTCTCAGGTGTTAAAGAAATCTTCCGCTGTGCATTTGCTCATTTTAAAGATATTACTTGGAGTCTTTCATAGCATATTTCGAAGAACGTTGCATTCGAGTCATTGAGTTCATCAAAGATTATTATTAAATCAATTTATAGTTGGATAGTGGATATTATGAAATGGTATGCATGCCTGTCAATTTTCGATGTAAAGAAAGATTGTCTTTTAAAAACGAATGCAATGTTTGTAAAATGTATCATATAGAGGTCAAATACCTCGTAATGTAATCAACTATTGTGAATCATTTATAATGTATATGAACGGGTCCTTTCAGTTGGTATTAGAGCGGTGGTCTTAGCGAACCAGGTCTGCATTAGTGTGTCTAACTAATAAGTCGATAGGATGCATTAGTGAGTCTGGACTTCGACCGTGTCTGCATGTCAAAAGTTTTGCTTATCATTTTGTGTCAAAAATTAACTACTTATCATCCTCAGGAAATTACCTGCTTATCATTTTTAGTCTAAGACACGTTTTGCTGCATTGATTGCATGAATAGTGTATAGACAAAAATTCATATCTTAGCATATCTGCTAAATCATATCTTATCGTATCTGTTACTTTAAACTTTGCCTGACATATCCCGTAAAGTCCTCCGTAATCTACAAAATCTTTTGATCTCTCTCTCTCTCTCTATATATATATATATATATATATATATATATATATATATATATATATATATATATATATATATTCTATGTAATTAGAATACCATCCGTTAGCCAAAATCATTTAATATCAAAAAAAAAAAAATTCCTTTATCCAATCGTACGAAATGGAATTCGTCATCAGTTCAAGTCACTCAGATTCCGAAATGGAATCCCATTCAAGCTCCGAAAACAGTGTGACCAGAATAGATCAACCAATCAGTCATCACCTATTTTGGATGAATTGGGGATGGTTCGTAGCCTCCTCAATCATTGGAGACAAGAAGAAGGTGATCCCTTCCATCCACCACATTGCCCTCTTGACGAAGAACCTGAAGCACTTACCGGCGAACCTGTCCGGAACACCATGTTCTCGCTCATTTCCAGAGTATCTCGTCACGATTATATATTACATCAAATTTTAGATTTTATTTATCCGCTCGTCCGAACCGACAATCACCCCGGTGTAATAGAAGAAGTCAACGAGCTTCGCGCTCGGGTAGTGGCTTTGGAGAATATGGTGCAGAGATTACAAACACCAGCAGTAGCATCAGCAGCATAACCAGTACCACCATCATCAACGCCAACAGTACCATTACCACCTCTAACCACAACCGCGTCGTAAACCTCAACTTCACAATCTGTCCCACGAGCATCAACGTCATACGCACCATAGATACCAAGGAGTACCAACAACAATAACTGACGAAGTATTAATTCATAACTTCATTGGAGAAACATTCTGCGGCGATTATGTAATCTCTAAAGTCTTAGAGATTATCTAATCTAGCCCTAACCATAAATCAGTTAAGCGAACCAAAAATGATAGAAGGAAGAATAGAAACCCTGACAAAAATGGTGTGTGATTAACAAGCTAAACTTGCTTTACCGACAGCATCAGCGGTACCATCAGAGTTACCAGCATCGTCAGTACAGTCAACATCCGAATCAACAACACCGATAACAACACAAACTCCGTCAGTTCAAGAATCACTGTGGACATCATTACGAATCAATAACGTGTATATTGTATCAACGAGTTATGAAGAATTAACTCATTCCCTCTCAAGAAATTATATGTATTATATATATATATATATATATATATATATATATATATATATATATATATATATATATATATATATATATATATATATTGAAATAAATCATTCCGTGCTAAACTATTGTGTGTGAATCTTAACTACTCGGTTAATTCATATTACAAATATGCAATAATGCACGTCCTTCGGCCGCAACTTAACCAGCGTTAACTACAATCTCTGTCGCAATTCAACAAATTCCAATTCATAATAAATCAAGTATATATTTGATTTTACACTTTCATCATCGATGTACCCGAAACTTTTCAGATAACATCATTCGTACTTTGCGAAATTCACAAGAATTCCACGAACCGAACATCATACATCAACAAATAACGAAGTATTGATTCATAATTTCAATGTCATTAAAGAAATACTGCGTAAAAGTTATGTACTTTTTAAAGCCTTTAGGGATTATTAAATTCTAGTTTCAACCGTAAATCAAATGAGTTTAATTTAACATTAACTCATTAAATCTATGTTACATCTGAATAAAATATACATATATATATATTTTCATAAAGACTGTAATAAAATTCTTTTGCACAAAATATTAATTGTGAATTTTTTTTTTAACGGGTAGGTAATACCCGAGAGATATATAAATTCACAAATAATATATTACATTCTTCGAATCCGATTCAGCAAATTATCCATTATACTCCCTACTTTCACAACAATATACATTCTTTTATAGAAATCAAAACAACCATACTCATTCAAAATTTAATTACATATTCTGATTTTGAAATCTCAAAATTCAACTCGAGATATGACCAAAATCATCACTCTTAGATCCTTACATCTTTCACAAGCTATATTTTGACTTCAAAACTGTGTTAGAACATCAAATGTATGTTAACGATTACAATCTGTGTTCAAACCCTTCAAAAATTTCTGAAGACACTTCGAATGATGAGCAATCGAGATGATGATCCAACCACATGTTACCTACAGTTATGTACCCGAAAAAAAACTCTTGAAACCAAAGTAAAAATTTAAACAACGTATCCGCGTCAGATTCTTTGGCATTTATTAGCAAAAATAACTTTGCGACTCCTATTCAAAGTAGCCAGTTTTGTCACAGCTCCAGTAAGTCAACTTCGACTTTTCAGTCAGACTAACCTTATTATAACCTTGAGATATACACCATCGTTACCAGGGAACCTTTTACATTCCACCACATTATTAGCAGATGTACCAACAACTTCATTACCCTTTGACTTTAGCCTCTCCAAAAAGTCATTATAATTATTTATTGAAACCCCATCATTTACTCATTCGCATCTTGTAATGAGAATTGCCATACGAATCATTGGGAATTAGCAATCAGTATTTTGAAATCTCGCAGCATGTCTACGCCAACAGTTATATGTGTATATATAACGTCTAACTTCTGGACTTAATTTGAATGTGAAGTTTCTGAAAAACACTCCGAACTAAGAATTGGTTCTCCGAAAATGGAAAAATGCTGATGAAGCAGCAAAAACTAACGGTAAAATCTGAATGATAATGATGAAGTGTGCTGGCAAAGCGCAGAAAAAGTGAAGTTTTAGAACTGGAAAACGGATTAAGCAAAGTAGGAAGGAGGCTTTGGACAAATTACAAAGACTAAACCTGACTTCAAAAGATCCAAATAATTCAGTACCTGCTGAAGTCATTAACGAATACCTTGCTCCTGACTCTAAACCCCTGCGGACAATATTCTTCATCATCCTCTGATATTAGAAATTCTAAAATATCATCATATCTTTCATTATAAATATCCTCCATATTTCTGAAGATATTTTCTTAATTTTTCTTATTTGAAATCATTTACCTCTTCGCACTATCTGTATTACATCATAAAAGAAACTATTTTAGTTTCTAAATTCTGAAACATTCAAGTTTAAAATAGGAATATTTTGAAGTACTGTTGGGAACTGAAGCATGAATTAGTATAATATAATGACACTTGATCAACGTGATTATATTACAGTAAGTCATGCTGAGTTTCTAAATGGAACGTGATGATTTACAGATCATAATATCATCATGTGCCATGTTATACGACTCTTGTATTCTACTTAACCTCTAAAATATCAAGAAAATATTTCTTGATGATTCGGCCTTTTCCAAGGTATTCTAGTAATTTGACAAGTCTAGATCGTGCCATCACAATTTCCTTCCTAGAACATTAACAATGTTCATTATGAAATTCATATCTGTGAATTCTGGACCATTACAATCGGTGCTTAATCACAAGAAGAAGAAACAAAAGGACAAAACTCCGAAATAAAAATTGGGGTATAAATTGTAGCAAATAAAAGAGAGCATTAACTGTTAATGATAATGATTATAGAAGACAGAAGCAGAGACTTTGAAATATAAGGGAACATATAAAGCCCAACGATAAACCAGAAATTATAAACCATATATATCGATGCATATAGCAATATAAAGACACGGGAGAACTAGAAACACTATAAACCCAAGAGTATAGTAGAAGTAAATAGATTCTTCCGACGGTAGATGAAAAAGAAGAATGACCGATATGAAAGTTAGAAGTATATCGAGAATCAGAACTGGATGGAGCATATTGATGAATACTTTAAAATATGAGTTGAGGGGGAAAGAATAGAAGGTGATGAAACATGACTAGGAACTTAGAAATCAACAGATTTAACTCACACAATGGCGGAATAAGTGAATCAAACCCTCTAGTGAATAGGTTAAATTTTTTTTTTTTTGATTAATTTAGTCAAACCACAACTAAATCAAGTGTGATTAGATCAACACCTAGAGCTATTATTCACCACCTGGGTGATTTGGACTGAGAGAAAATTGGAGGAGCTCACTAGATCTGAGTGTGTGTAACAAATGAGAGGCTTAACCTAAAATGAAGAACATAAGACTTTATATACCCCTGATGTTGACTCACCCATACGATTCATTCATCACACGTACGAGTTGGCTTCATCAGCCGTACGGGTGATCACTCACTCGTGTCTTCTCATTTAGGTTGTAATTGTGACTTAGCTCAGCATCAACCGTGCGTATGAGCCTGTCAGCCGTAGTAGTGAGGCTTCACTCGTACGTCTAACTAAGTCTAACATAGTCAAACATCTAAATCTCGTTCCTGCAGTTCCTGTAACCACATACAAGCACGTATATGATAATAACGAGCAATCATGGTGGCCTGTAAACTGTTGTACCTGCAATGGACGTGGGTAGATGTCTAGGGACTTGCATAAAATGCATCAACAGAAGGTGTGAGTTGTAAGGAAACGAAGGAGGTGAATTTATAAGAAAATCTCCGACAGAACAATTAAAATGGACGATCGCATTTAAAGCGGATCCTAATTTCCTTGATTACCGGAGAGTCAAATCTTATTAAGAAGATTTTCTTCAAATCCCTTGAAATCTGGGAATCAATCATATCTACGTCAAATGATAAGATGAATCTACACTTACTCATTTCACTCTTCTATGTTAGCTTCATTCGTACTCTTCATATAAATGGATTGTTTATCCAAATTATTCGCTGATGATAAAACTCTAATTTTTAGCTCGTATGCATCATGAAAACATACTTATTATCATTCACGACCTTTCCACTCAAATTTCAGGACGAAATTTCTTTAACGGGTAGGTACTGTGACAACCCGGAAATTTCCAACCAAATTTAAACTTTAATCTTTATATGTTTCCGACACGATAAGCAATATTTGTTATGTTAAATTTCAAGAATTTTAAACTATGTTCATACATTCATTCAACCTCGACCAAGTTCCAACGATTCATGAACCATTAAACGAATATGATTATATATGTATATGTGTATATATATTATAACTTGAAACGTAAACAAAATATTAGATTAAATACTTTATATGATTGTATCTGTTTCAAAATGTTTATCAATGGAATTAGAAGATAAGATCAAATGATTGAATTATCAGATATATTGAATTATGATTACAAGTCTCTGTTGAAAGGCCCACGTTGATTTGAGAAATCTTTCCATTTTAACAATATTCGGAAAATGGTAAAGTGATTTATAAATAAGAACAAATTGTCAATCATTGAGAACTAGACAAAGGATAGTGGAAGATTGAATCTCATAAAGACTCGATTGATCTATTTAGTTTCAAACGTACAAAAACGTTTTCAGTTTAAAAAGAACTTTATTATTAAAACTTATATAACTTTTATAAATATCTAGAACCACTTTTGACAACTCATTACTTAGCTAGTATGATAAAGATAACGATATTTATATTTTATTTTATATATATAACGATTTAAATTAATATTATATGTATTTATACGCGTATTATACGTACATAGTTTTATACTTTTACTATACTTAAACTTTACCTTTACTTTATTTTTACTTTACTTTAACTTTAATAATTTACTTTAATAATTCATACTTTAATAATTCACTTTAATAATTCATACTTTAATAATTCACTTTAATAATTCATACTTTAATAATTCATTTTAATAATTCATACTTTAATAATTCACTTTAATAATTCAAAAATCTATTATAAATAGAATTCAATAGGTTTCATTATTTCATAGAAACTTGAAAATATTTTTCTCTAAACTCTCTCAATCGATTTACATATATATATTTACTCCGTATTATTTCAAGATATTATTAGTATACATAAAATATTACGACGGAGTGCTGTCCGAGTGATTTCGAAATTGTTTTTCGAGTGGGATAGGATTAAGGAAATTATGGGTTATAGCTATGGAGGTGATTGAGTATGGTTCATGGGTATGCTCGTGAGGTCAATATAGTGTTTATCATTTCCGTTGCGTCTACGTACCTTTCCTGCAATATTGAATCTCAATATTGATACGTGAGTACTCATAATTTAACTTTTACATACTAATAGTGTATCCCTGACTAGTGCTCGAGTATTTAGGATTATGCATGCTTGTACTTTTGATATTGCCCTTAAACAGGTTAGGTTGAATGTTGAATTAGTTACACATGCGGTTGAGATAAGGTATAAGATATGCATGTCCTTGGAAAGCTAGCGAAAAATTAAGAACTTTTCCTTTAGATATCGAATGGTTTTGATGAACGGATTAGAAGTTATAATCAATTGAATTTTCGATATTTTTATTAAAAATGATTATTATTATCGTCGTTTTTATCGTCGTTCTAGTTTTATCTTATTATTATCATTATTATTATCTTTATCAATAAAAGAGATTTAACATCAAAAATTGTTATTTTTTTTATTATTACTATCGTTATTATCGTTAAAGTTATAATTAGTATTATTATTATTATCCAATTATTATTATTATTATTATTATTGGTATTATTATTATTATTATTATTATTATCATTATTAATATATATATCATTATTTAAAAATGGTTATTGTTATTGTTATTATTATTATTACTATATTATCATTAAGATAATAATTAGTATTATAGTTAATAATGTTATAGTAACTATCATTATTAATATTAGTGTAATTAAAACAAATATTTGTAACACCTAATTATTTTGATTACTATTATTATCATTATTATGAACACGATATAAAAGACGATTAAAAGCTATTAAACGAAATGATTAGGAAATAATGGGTAAGAGTATCATGATGAAATTAAAATGTTATAAGATATTGATTTAGATAAAATTATCGTTCTTATTATTTTTATCATTACTATTATTATTAAAAGTATTGTTAGTATTAAAACTATCATTTTAACAAAAATTATTATTTTAATAGAAATGTCATTGTTACTATAAAATATCATTATTATTATTATTTTAAATAGAATTATTATTTTAAAGATAATATTAAAAATTATCGTAAATATTAAAGTTATCATAATTAGAATTATCGTTTTATCTAATGTCATCTTAGTAATTATAAATATTGATATTTTTATAATAATTATTATTATTACAAAATAATACAACTTTTACTTACTATCATTATAGATATTATTTTATCAAATAAATATGTGATACAAACATATTTTACTACGTGTAATAACTTACTTTAATAATACCTATCATATTATCTTTATGATATTAAATGAACCCTATAAATTTTATTACTTAATATATATATAAGTATATTTTATTATATAAATTTAATATGAAATTTTATTTATTAATAAATAAATTATATTATTTACTCTAATAAATCTTTTAAAAATATAAAACAACGATATTTAAACTATATATTAATCATGTATAGATTTTTGGAAATTATTTTTAGTCAAATTTACTTTTGTTGACTTTTGCATATTAGTCTCGAGCATTAGGATTGTGGTACACTATGACATGACCTAATTTGTTAGACAAATATTGACCAACACATAAATATATATAATTAATTTAGGTTCGTGAATCCGAGGCCAACCTTGCACTTGTTCAATGACGTTATATGTATTTTTACTACGAAATACAGTATGGTGAGTTTCATTTGCCCTTTTTACTCTTTACGTTTTTGGGCTGAGAATACATGCAAATGCTTTATTAACTGTTTTACAATATTTATATGCGTGAGCTTCATTTGAATCCCTTTTACTCTTTACATTTTTGGGACTGAGAATACATGCAAATGCTTTATTAATTGATTACAATATTTATATGCGTGAGTTTCATTTGCCTTTTTACCCTTTATATTTTTGGAACTGAGAATACATGCGCTTTTATAAATGTTTGACGAAATAGACACAAGTAATTGAAACTACATTCTATGGTTGAATTATCGAAATCGAATATGCCCCTTTTTATTAAAGTCCGGTAATCTAAGAATTAGGGAACAGACACCCTAATTGACGCGAATCCTAAAGATAGATCTATTGGGCCTAACAAACCCCATCCAAAGTACCGGATGCTTTAGTACTTCGAAATTTATATCATGTCCGAAGGAGGATCCGGGAATGATAGGGGATATTCTTATATGTATCTAGTTAATGTCTGTTACCAGGTGTTCACCATATGAATGATTATTTTTGTCTCTATATATGGGACGTATATTTATGAGAACTGGAAATGAAATTCTTGTGGTCTATTAAAATGATGGAAATAAATGATTATGATAAACTAATGAACTCACCAACCTTTTGGTTGACACTTTAAAGCATGTTTATTCTCAGGTGTTAAAGAAATCTTCCGCTTTGCATTTGCTCATTTTAAAGATATTACTTGGAGTCTTTCATAGCATATTTCGAAGAACGTTGCATTCGAGTCATTGAGTTCATCAAAGATTATTATTAAATCAATTTATAGTTGGATAGTGGATATTATGAAATGGTATGCGTGCCTGTCAATTTTCGATGTAAAGAAAGATTGTCTTTTAAAAACGAATGCAATGTTTGTAAAATGTATCATATAGAGGTCAAATACCTCGCAATGTAATCAACTATTGTGAATCGTTTATAATGTATATGAACGGGTCCTTTCATATTTCATGTTATATGTAATATAGCGAAGTTGTAAGTTTGAAGAATATTTGTATGTGATATATTATTATAATCAGTTTTTCATATGGAATTGTAGTAGTTGAATTGTATATTAGCTACTAAGTATGAACTTAACGGGTAGGTAGTACCCGAATTTAAACTTATAAAACGCTAATATGAAGAAAAAGCTTTTATAAATGAGTTCATATTATGCTACAAAATACTATTGACTACTCTTAATATTCTGTATGATTAACTCGATTCAGTTGGCTATTTTGAAGAAAATGGCACCGACTACTCGACACACCATGAATATGAGTGAAGAGGAATTTCGTACCTTTCTTGCTGCAAACATAGCTGCAGTACATGCTGCGCTACATACCAACAATAACTTTAAATCTAGCAATGCAGCTAACGGCGCAAGAAATCTTGTAGGATGCTCCTATAAAGAATTCATTGCCTGCAAACCTTTGAAATTTAATGGAACCGAAGGACCAATTGGATTAAAACGGTGGACCAAGAAAGTCAAATCGGTGTTTGCCATAAGTAAGTGTACTGAAGAGGACAAAGTTAAGTACGCTACGCATACATTCACAGGTACTGCATTAACGTGGTGGAACACCTATCTTGAACAGGTAGGAAAAAATGCTTCTTACGCACTACCGTGGTCGGCATTCAAGCAATTGATGAACGAGCAGTACCGTCCTAGAAACGAAGTCAATAAACTCAAGGCAGAACTTAGAGAGTTACAAACACAAGGGTTCGACGTTACCACATATGAATGACGATTCACGGAGTTGTACCTATTGTGTTCGGGAGCATTCGAAGATGAAGAAGAGAAGATCGACGCATTTGTAAAAGGGTTACCAGTAAGGATTCAAGAACATGTAGACAAAATATCTCAAAAATATCTCAAAAATATCTCAAAAATATGTAAAAGAGAAGATCAACGCATTTGCAACTAGCATGAAATATCTCAAAAATTACAAAAATATTAGTAATCATTCATGACTTATTAACATGTAGACAAAATTACACATCCTTTATATCTAATCCATATACCAATGACCAAAAACACCTACAAACACTTTCATTCTTCAATTTTCTTCATCTAACTGATCTCTCTCAAGTTATATCTTCAAGGTCTAAGTGTTCTTCATAAATTCTATAAGTTCTAGTTTCATAAAATCAAGAATACTTCCAAGTTTGCAAGCTTACTTCCAATCTTGTAAAGTGATCATCCAACCTCAAGAAATCTTTATTATTTATAGTAAGATATCTTTCTAATACAAGGTAATGCTCATATTCAAACTTTGATTCAATTTCTATAACTATAACAATCTTAATTCGAGTGGAAATCTTACTTGAACTTGTTTTATGTCATGATTCTGCTTCAAGAACTTTCAAGCCATCCAAGGATCCTTTGAAGCTAGATCTATTTTTCTCATTTTCAGTAGGTTTATCCACAAAACCTGAGGTAGTAATAATGTTCATAACATCATTCGATTCATATATATAAAACTACCTTATTCGAAGGTTTAAACTTGAAATCACTAGAACATAGTTTAGTTAATTCTAAACTTGCTCGCAAACAAAAGTTAATCCTTCTAAATTGACTTTTAAAATCAACTAAAAACATGTTCTATATCTATATGATATGCTAACTTAATGATCTAAAACCTGAAAATACGAAAAACACCGTAAAACCGGACATACGCCATCGTAGTAACACCGCGGGCTGTTTTAGGTTTGATAATTAAAAACTATGATAAACTTTGATTTAAAGTTGTTCTTCTGGGAAAATGATTTGTCTTATGAACATGAAACTATATCCAAAAATCATGGTTAAACTCAAAGTGGAAGTATGTTTTTCAAAATGGCCATCAAGACGTCGTTCTTTCGACTGAAATGACTACCTCTTATAAAAAAGACTTGTAACTTATATTTCCGACTATAAATCTATACTTTTTCTGTTTAGATTCATAAAATAGAGTTCAATATGAAACCATAGCAATTTGATTCACTCAAAACGGATTTAAAACGAAGAAGTTATGTGTAAAATAAGATTGAATATTTTTTGATTGTTGTAGCTACGAGAAATATTGTAACAATTCTATACAAATCATATCCTAGCTAACTTATATTGTATTATACATGTATTCTAATATATTATGTAATCTTGGGATACCATAGACACGTATGCAAATGTTTTGACATATCATATCGATCCATCTATATATATTATTTGGAACAACCATAGACACTCTATATGCAGTAATGTTGGAGTTAGCTATACAGGGTTGAGGTTGATTCCAAAAATATATATACTTTGATTTGTGATCTAGCCTGAGACGTGTATACACTGGGTCGTGGATTGATTCAAGATAATATATATCAATTTATTTCTGTACATTTAACTATGGACAACTAGTTGTAGGTTACTAACGAGGACAGCTGAATTAATAAACTTAAAATATCAAAATGTATTAAAAGTGTTGTAAATATATTTTGAACATACTTTGATATATATGTACATATTTGTTATAGGTTCGTGAATAGACCCGTGGTCAAGTCTTACTTCCCGACGAAGTAAAAAATCTGTGAAAGTGAGTTATAGTCCCACTTTTAAAATCTAATATTTTGGGATGAGAATACATGCAGTTTTATAAATATTTTATGAAATAGACACAAGTAAATGAAACTACATTATATGGGTGAATGATCGAAGCCGAATATGCCCCTTTTGCTTGGTAACCTAAGAATTAGTAAACCGATCTACTAATTGACGCGAATCCTAAAGATAGATCTATTGGGCCTAACGAACCCCATCCAAAGTACTGGATGCTTTAGTACTTCGAATTCATTTTTATCATGTCCGAAGGATTTCCCGGAATGATAGGGGATATTCTTATATGCATCTTGTTAATGTCGGTTACCAGGTGTTCACCATATGAATAATTTTTATCTCTATGTATGGGATGTATATTGAAATATGAAACCTTATGGTCTATTATTATGATTTGATAATATATAGGTTAAACCTATAACTCAACAACATTTTTGTTGACGTTTTAAGCATGTTTATTCTCAGGTGATTATTAAGAGCTTCCATTGTTGCATACTAAAATAAGGACAAGATTTGGAGTCCATGCTTGTATGATATTATGTAAAAACTGCATTCAAGAAACTTATTTTTGATGTAATATATTCTTATTGTAAACCATTATGTAATGGTCGTGTGTAAACGGTATATTTTAGATTATCATTATTTGATAATCTACGTAATGCTTTTTAAACCTTTATAGATAAAATAAAGGTTATGGTTGTTTTAAAAATGAATGCAGTCTTTGAAAAACGTCGCATATAGAGGTCAAAACCTCGCGATGAAATCAATTAATATGGAACGTTTATAATCAATATGAACGGGACATTTCATTATGCTGCCCGTTTGTATATTGATGATCATAATATTATAACTAACTTGTGAGTATTGTTGTCAGGTGATACAGACGAGGAGAAGACTCAGTGACATTAGACTACCGAGTGATGTCGGTATCGGTGAGTGGGACTAACTGGAGAATATAGTATAGAGAAGCATGTTATATTATGATTGCCATGCTTGTTAGATATACTTATTATTGTGGTTAGTTTGTACGTTGTGGTGACTGCATGTTAGTTGATGTTTGTCTGCTGGAGCCCAGTGCGTCCCTATTGTGTGGTAGCCTCGGTAGGAGAGATTAACCTGCGGGTTAAGTTCCTCATGTGGTGGCCTAGACAATCGTGGTGTATATATATGTGAATGACGCGTCCGTCGGGTGTGGATTATATGTATACATACGGTGGTAGAGGAACTTCTGGTAAGCCCCAGTCCGATCAGCTGGTGGTTAATGGTTTGACCGAGCCGCCAGAGTCTCTGTAGACGACACTTGGGTGATGTCTATGTGTTAGACTATGTGACATGATTAGTATGACGGTTCCTATATACTATTGCCTTTAGTTAGTTGCACTCACTTAGCTTCGTGCTAATCCCCCACATCTTCCCTGCAGGTTATGGATTTGTTGTATGCTAGTTATCAGGGCAAAAATTGTAGTGACCCGAACTTTTCCACGTTTATATATATTAATTGAGATTGATATTTACATGATTAAATGTTTCCAACATGTTAAGCAATCAAACTTGTTAAGACTTGATTAATTGAAATATGTTTAATATAGACAATTGACCACCCAAGTTGACCGGTGATTCACGAACGTTAAAACTTGTAAAAACTATATGATGACATATATATGGATATATATATATAGTTAACATGATACTATGATAAGTAAATATATCATTAAGTATATTAACAATGAACTACATATGTAAAAACAAGACTACTAACTTAATGATTTTTAAACGAGACATATATGTAACGATTATCGTTGTAAAGACATTTAATGTATATATATCATATTAAGAGATATTCATACATGATAATATCATGATAATATAATAATTTAAAATCTCATTTGATATTATAAACATTGGGTTAACAACATTTAACAAGATCGTTAACCTAAAGGTTTCAAAACAACACTTACATGTAACGACTAACGATGACTTAACGACTCAGTTAAAATGTATATACATGTAGTGTTTTAATATGTATTTATACACTTTTGAAAGACTTCAATACACTTATCAAAATACTTCTACTTAACAAAAATGCTTACAATTACATCCTCGTTCAGTTTCATCAACAATTCTACTCGTATGCACCCGTATTCGTACTCGTACAATACACAGTTTTTAGATGTATGTACTATTGGTATATACACTCTAATGATCAGCTATTAGCAGCCCATGTGAGTCACCTAACACATGTGGGAACCATCATTTGGCAACTAGCATGAAATATCTCATAAAATTACAAAAATATGAGTAATCATTCATGACTTATTTACATGAAAACAAAATTACATATCCTTTATATCTAATCCATACACCAACGACCAAAAACACCTACAAACACTTTCATTCTTCAATTTTCTTCATCTAATTGATCTCTCTCAAGTTCTATCTTCAAGTTCTAAGTGTTCTTCATAAATTCCAAAAGTTCTAGTTTCATAAAATCAAGAATACTTTCAAGTTTACTAGCTCACTTTCAATCTTGTAAGGTGATCATCCAACCTCAAGAAATCTTTGTTTCTTACAGTAGGTTATCATTCTAATACAAGGTAATAATCATATTCAAACTTTGGTTCAATTTCTATAACTATAACAATCATATTTCAAGTGATGATCTTACTTGAACTTGTTTTCGTGTCATGATTCTGCTTCAAGAACTTCGAGCCATCCAAGGATCCATTGAAGCTAGATCCATTTTTCTCTTTTCCAGTAGGTTTATCCAAGGAACTTAAGGTAGTAATGATGTTCATAACATCATTCGATTCATACATATAAAGCTATCTTATTCGAAGGTTTAAACTTGTAATCACTAGAACATAGTTTAGTTAATTCTAAACTTGTTCGCAAACAAAAGTTAATCCTTCTAACTTGACTTTTAAAATCAACTAAACACATGTTCTATATCTATATGATATGCTAACTTAATGATTTAAAACCTGGAAACACGAAAAACACCGTAAAACCGGATTTACGCCGTCGTAGTAACACCGCGGGCTGTTTTGGGTTAGTTAATTAAAAACTATGATAAACTTTGATTTAAAAGTTGTTATTCTGAGAAAATGATTTTTATTATGAACATGAAACTATATCCAAAAATTATGGTTAAACTCAAAGTGGAAGTATGTTTTCTAAAATGGTCATCTAGACGTCGTTCTTTCGACTGAAATGACTACCTTTACAAAAACGACTTGTAACTTATTTTTCCGACTATAAACCTATACTTTTTCTGTTTAGATTCATAAAATAGAGTTCAATATGAAACCATAGCAATTTTATTCACTCAAAACGGATTTAAAATGAAGAAGTTATGGGTAAAACAAGATTGGATAATTTTTCTCATTTTAGCTACGTGAAAATTGGTAACAAATCTATTCCAACCATAACTTAATCAACTTGTATTGTATATTATGTAATCTTGAGATACCATAGACACGTATTTAATGTTTCGACCTATCATGTCGACACATCTATATATATTTCGGAACAACCATAGACACTCTATATGTGAATGTTGGAGTTGGCTATACAGGGTTGAGGTTGATTCCAAAATATATATAGTTTGAGTTGTGATCAATACTGAGATACGTATACACTGGGTCATGGATTGATTCAAGATAATAATTATCGATTTATTTATGTACATCTAACTGTGGACAACTAGTTGTAGGTTACTAACGAGGACAGCTGACTTAATAAACTTAAAACATCAAAATATATTCAAAGTGTTGTAAATATATTTTGAACATACTTTGATATATATGTATATATTGTTATAGGTTCGTGAATCAATCAGTGGCCAAGTCTTACTTCCCGACGAAGTAAAAATCTGTCAAAGTGAGTTATAGTCCCACTTTTAAAATCTAATATTTTTGGGATGAGAATACATGCAGGTTTTATAAATGATTTACAAAATAGACACAAGTGATCGAAACTACATTCTATGGTTGGATTATTAAACCGAATATGCCCCTTTATAGTCTGGTAATCTAAGAATTAGGGAACAGACACCCTAATTGACGCGAATCCTAAAGATAGATCTATTGGGCCTAACAAACCACATCCAAAGTACCAGATGCTTTAGTACTTCGAAATTTATATCATATCCGAAGGGTGTCCCGGAATGATGGGGATATTCTTATATATGCATCTTGTTAATGTCGGTTACCAGGTGTTCACCATATGAATGATTTTTATCTCTATGTATGGAATGTGTATTGAAATATGAAATCTTGTGATCTATTATTATGATTTGATATATATAGGTTAAACCTATAATTCACCAACATTTTTGTTGACGTTTTAAGCATGTTTATTCTCAGGTGATTATTAAGAGCTTCCGCTGTCGCATACTTAAATAAGGACGAGATTTGGAGTCCATGCTTGTATGATATTGTGTAAAAACTGCATTCAAGAAACTTATTTTGTTGTAACATATTTGTATTGTAAACCATTATGTAATGGTCGTGTGTAAACAGGATATTTTAGATTATCATTATTTGATAATCTACGTAAAGCTTTTTTAAAACCTTTATCTATGAAATAAAGGTTATGGTTTGTTTTAAAAATGAATGCAGTCTTTGAAAAATGTCTCATATAAAGGTCAAAACCTCGCAACGAAATCAATTAATATGGAACGTTTTTAATCAATAAGAACGGGACATTTCAGTTGGTATCAGAGCGTTGGTCTTAGAGAACCAGAATTTTGCATTAGTGTGTCTTATCGAGTTTGTTAGGATGCATTAGTGAGTCTGGACTTCGACCGTGTTTACTTGAAAAATGATTGCTTAACAAATTTTGTTGGAAACTATATATTTTTAACATGTGAATATTATGTGATATATTAATCTCTTAACGCGTTTGATATTATGTGATAGATGTCTACCTCTAGAACAAGTCCCATTGACTCACCTAATAATAATGAAGAGTCAAATGTAAATTGGAATGATTCGTGGACTGATTCACAAGTTCTCGAAGAGGAACCGGAAGAAGAGTCGGAACCGGAAGAAGAATCGGAACCGGAAGAAGAATCGGAACCGGATGAAGAAATAGAACCGGTGGGGGAAATAATAAAATGGTTAAGTAAAAAAAAATCCTCAACCAACCGACCAAGGTTAATTATGGTCAATGGTGTTTCCGCCAAGGAAGCAAAATATTGGGAGGATTACCAATTCTCCGATGAATCGGATTCCGACGAGAATTCCGATGATGTTATAGAAATTACCCCAACTGAATTTAAAAAGGCAAAAGAAAATAATAAGGGAAAGGGCATAAAAATAGAGAAATCTAATTCCAACCCCGATGAACTTTATATGTATCGTCAACCCCCGAAGTCCTTAAGTTGTAACAATGACCCGGGAACCTCTAAACCACCAGGTTTTTCTAAACCAATGTGGATAACGATGGCTCGTATTAGGGGAACATCATATATCCCTAGAAACTTGGCAAAATGAACCAAAACCGAAGAAGAAGAAACAAGCGAGTCGGAATAAGATAGTTGTATTCGTGTGGTGTAATATAAGTAATATAGTGTGCTTATGCTTTATGATATATGTAAAAATTGCTTGTATTAATAAGTATTTTTTTATGAATCTAACTCTTGTCTATTTTACAGTATAAAAACACAAAATGGATAGACAACCCAATATTTTAAGAGACCTACCCGGAGACATGATTGATGAAATCTTGTCTAAAGTCGGTCAGAATTCTTCGGCACAACTATTTAAGGCGAGATCAGTTTGTAAGACATTCGAAGAACGTTCCAAGAATGCCTTGGTTTATAAAAGGCTTTCTTTCGAAAGATGGGGGATATCACATTGGGAAATCCATAAGTTACGATGTGTTTACTTTGACGCATATATTGCGGGGAACCCAAATGCTATTTTACGCAATGGGTTAAGAAATTATTTTGACTCAATATATCCGAATATTGGACTTCGTGATTTAGAAAAAGCGGCTAACATGCAACATAAAGAAGCATGTTATGCTTACGGATTAGTAATGTTCGCTTCTCACCAAAGTGAGAACAAGAACATCGGGCTACAACTATTTAACAAAACATTCCCACAAGTGACGGAGTCGGTAATTGGGGTAAGAAATGAGGTTTTTAGATTGTTACGGGACTGTTGGACATTACGTAACCCTCGTCCCTTTGACGACGTTACAACACGCTGTCTTATCAACGGCCATAACGGTTATGTTCCACAAGACCAAGGATGGGAAGTAATCCTAGTAAAACCAGAATGCATGACTTGTTTCTGGACGTATGAATTACGTGTCTTTAGTGCCTTTGCTGAATGACTTGTGTACTAGCTAGAATTATCTTCACAACCATCTTGTATCAAATTTATTGTGTGCTATATTTCCTGCTATATGTAAAATAAGCGGTATTGTAAGTTTGTAAAATATTGTGTAAAAGTTTGAACGCGAAATATTATTATAATCAGTTTTTCATATAGAATTGTAGTAGTTGAATTGTATATTAGCTACTAAGTATAAACTTAACGGGTAGGTACTACCCGAATTTAAACTTATAAAACGCTAATATGAAGAAAAAGCTTTTATAAATGAGTTCATATTATGCTACGAAATACTATTAACTACTCTTAATATTCTGTATGATTAACTTGTTCCATTTGATAATTTTGAAGGAAATGGCACCGACTACTCGACACACCGTGAATATGAATGAAGAGGAATTCCGTACTTTCTAGCTTCAAACATAGCCGCAGTACAGGCTGCGCTACATACCAATAATAACCTTGGATCTAGCAGTACAGGAAATCGTGTAGGATGCACCTACAAAGAATTCACTGCCTGCAAACCTTTGGAATTTGATGGAACCGAAGGACCGATCGGATTGAAACGGTGGACCGAGAAGGTCGAATCGGTGTTTGCCATAAGTAAGTGTACTGAAGAGGACAAAGTGAAGTACGCTACGCATACCTTCACAGGTTCTGCGTTAACCTGGTGGAATACCTATCTAGAGCAAGTGGGACAAGACGATGCGTACGCACTACCGTGGTCAGCATTCAAGCACTTGATGAACGAGAAGTACCGTCCCAGAACCGAGGTCAATAAGCTCAAGACAGAACTTAGAGGGTTACGAACCCAAGGATTTGATATTACCACGTACGAAAGACGATTCACAGAATTGTGCCTATTGTGTCCGGGAGCATTCGAAGATGAGGAAGAGAAGATCGACACGTTTGTGAAAGGATTACCGGAAAGAATCCAAGAAGATATAAGTTCACACGAGCCCGCCTCCATACAACAGGCATGTAGAATGGCTCACAAACTAGTGAACCATATTGAAGAAAGAATTAAAGAACAGACTGCTGAAGAGGCCAATGTGAAGCAAGTCAAAAGAAAGTGGGAGGAAAACGGTGATAAGAATCACCAATACAACAACAACAGCAATTACAACAATAATCGCAACAATTATCCCAACAATCGCAACATCAATCGCAACTACAACAAACGGCCCAACAACAACAACAACAACAACAACAACAACAATAACAACAACAACAATAACAACAACAACAACAACAACAACAACAACATCAACTACAATAATCATCCCAACAACAATAATAACCGCAACAACAACAACAATCAGAAGCAGCTATGCCAAAGGTGTGAAAAGTATCACTCGGGGTTCTGCACCAAATTTTGCAACAAATGTAAAAGAAATGGTCATAGCGCGGCGAAGTGTGAGGTCTACGGACCAGGGGTTAATAGAACGAAAGGAACAAATGGTGTCGGAACGAGTAATGGCGGAGCAAGTAGTGTCGGAGCAAGTTATGCCAATGTAGTTTGTTATAAATGTGGAAAACCAGGCCACATTATTAGAAATTGCTCGAACCAGGAGAACACGAATGGACAAGGCCGCGGAAGAGTTTTCAATATTAATGCGGCAGAGGCACAGGAAGACCCGGAGCTTGTTACGGGTACGTTTCTTATTGACAATAAATCTGCTTACGTTTTATTTGATTCGGGTGCGGATAGAAGCTATATGAGTAGAGATTTTTGTGCTAAATTAAGTTGTCCATTGACACCTTTGGATAGTAAATTTTTACTCGAATTAGCAAATGGTAAATTAATTTCAGCAGATAATATATGTCGGAATCAAGAAATTAAACTGGTTAGCGAAACATTTAAGATTGATTTGATACCAGTAGAGTTAGGGAGTTTTGATGTGATAATCGGTATGGACTGGTTGAAAGAAGTGAAAGCAGAGATCGTTTGTTACAAAAATGCAATTCGCATTATACGAGAAAAAGGAAAACCCTTAATGGTGTACGAAGAAAAGGGCAACACGAAGCTACATCTTATTAGTAATTTGAAGGCACAAAAACTAATAAGAAAAGGTTGCTATGCTGTTCTAGCACAGGTCGAGAAAGTACAAACTGAAGAAAAGAGCATCAATGATGTTCCGATTGCAAAAGAATTTCCCGATGTATTTCTGAAAGAATTACCGGGATTACCCCCACATCGATCCGTTGAATTTCAAATAGATCTTGTACTAGGAGCTGCACCAATAGCTCGTGCTCCGTACAGACTCGCACCCAGCGAGATGAAAGAACTACAAAGCCAATTACAAGAACTTTTAGAGCGTGGTTTCATTCGACCAAGCACATCACCGTGGGGAGCTCCTGTTTTGTTTGTCAAGAAGAAAGATGGTACATTCAGGTTGTGTATCGACTACCGAGAGTTGAACAAACTTACCATCAAGAACCGCTACCCACTACCGAGAATCGACGACTTATTTGATCAACTACAAGGCTCGTCTGTTTATTCAAAGATTGACTTACATTCCGGGTATCATCAAATGCGGGTGAAAGAAGATGATATTCCAAAGACTGCTTTCAGAACACGTTACGGTCATTACAAGTTTATGGTCATGCCGTTTGGTTTAACTAATGCACCAGCTGTGTTCATGGACCTTATGAACCGAGTGTGTGGACCATACCTTGACAAGTTTGTCATTGTTTTCATTGATGACATACTTATTTACTCAAAGAATGACCAAGAACACGGTGAACATTTGAGAAAGGTATTAGAAGTATTGAGGAAGGAAGAATTGTATGCTAAGTTTTCAAAGTGTGCATTTTGGTTGGAAGAAGTTCAATTCCTCGGTCACATAGTGAACAAAGAAGGTATTAAGGTGGATCCGGCAAAGATAGAAACTGTTGAAAAGTGGGAAACCCCGAAAACTCCGAAACACATACGCTAGTTTTTAGGACTAGCTGGTTACTACAGAAGGTTCATCCAAGACTTTTCCAGAATAGAAAAACCCTTGACTGCATTAACGCATAAAGGGAAGAAATTTGAATGGAATGATAAACAAGAGAAAGCGTTTCAGTTATTGAAGAAAAAGCTAACTACGGCACCTATATTGTCATTGCCTGAAGGGAATGATGATTTTGTGATTTATTGTGATGCATCAAAGCAAGGTCTCGGTTGTGTATTAATGCAACGAACGAAGGTGATTGCTTATGCGTCTAGACAATTGAAGATTCACGAACAAAATTATACGACGCATGATTTGGAATTAGGCGCGGTTGTTTTTGCATTAAAGACTTGGAGGCACTACTTATATGGGGTCAAAAGTATTATATATACCGACCACAAAAGTCTTCAACACATATTTAATCAGAAACAACTGAATATGAGGCAGCGTAGGTGGATTGAATTATTGAATGATTACGACTTTGAGATTCGTTACCACCCGGGGAAGGCAAATGTGGTAGCCGATGCCTTGAGCAGGAAGGACAGAGAACCCATTCGAGTAAAATCTATGAATATAATGATTCATAATAACATTACTACTCAAATAAAGGAGGCGCAACAAGGAGTTTTAAAAGAGGGAAATTTAAAGGATGAAATACCCAAAGGATCGGAGAAGCATCTTAATATTCGGGAAGACGGAACCCGGTATAGGGCTGAAAGGATTTGGGTACCAAAATTTGGAGATATGAGAGAAATGGTACTTAGAGATGCTCATAAAACCAGATACTCAATACATCCTGGAACGGGGAAGATGTACAAGGATCTCAAGAAACATTTTTGGTGGCCGGGTATGAAAGCCGATGTTGCTAAATACGTAGGAGAATGTTTGACGTGTTCTAAGGTCAAAGCTGAGCATCAGAAACCATCAGGTCTACTTCAACAACCCGAAATCCCGGAATGGAAATGGGAAAACATTACCATGGATTTCATCACTAAATTGCCAAGGACTGCAAGTGGTTTTGATACTATTTGGGTAATAGTTGATCGTCTCACCAAATCAGCACACTTCCTACCAATAAGAGAAGATGACAAGATGGAGAAGTTAGCACAACTGTATTTGAAGGAAGTCGTCTCCAGACATGGAATACCAATCTCTATTATCTTTGATAGGGATGGCAGATTTATTTCAAGATTCTGGCAGACATTACAGCAAGCATTAGGAACTTGTCTAGACATGAGTACTGCCTATCATCCACAAACTGATGGGCAGAGCGAAAGGACGATACAAACGACATCTACCATTAGCAGAATTTTCCTACAACAACAGCTACCATTCAAGCATTGAGATGGCGCCGTTTGAAGCACTTTATGGTAGAAAGTGCAGGTCTCCGATTTGTTGGAGTGAAGTGGGGGATAGACAGATTACGGGTAAGGAGATTATACAAGAAACTACCGAGAAGATCATCCAAATTCAACAACGGTTGAAAACCGCCCAAAGTCGACAAAAGAGCTACGCTGACATTAAAAGAAAAGATATAGAATTTGAAATTGGAGAGATGGTCATGCTTAAAGTTGCACCTTGGAGAGGCGTTGTTCGATTTGGTAAACGAGGGAAATTAAATCCAAGGTATATTGGACCATTCAAGATTATTGATCGTGTCGGACCAGTAGCTTACCGACTTGAGTTACCTCAACAACTCGCGACTGTACATAACACGTTCCACGTCTCGAATTTGAAGAAATGTTTTGCTAAAGAAGATCTCACTATTCCGTTAGATGAAATCCAAATCAACGAAAAACTCCAATTCATCGAAGAACCCGTCGAAATAATGGATCGTGAGGTTAAAAGACTTAAGCAAAACAAGATACCAATTGTTAAGGTTCGATGGAATGCTCGTAGAGGACCCGAGTTCACCTGGGAGTGTGAAGATCAGATGAATAAGAAATACCCGCATCTATTTCCAGAAGATTCGTCAACACCTTCAACAGCTTAAAATTTCGGGACGAAATTTATTTAACGGGTAGGTACTGTAGTGACCAGAACTTTTCCATGTTTATATATATTAATTGAGATTGATATTTACATGATTAAATGTTTCCAACATGTTAAGCAATCAAACTTGTTAAGACTTGATTAATTGAAATATGTTTCATATAGACAATTGACCACCCAAGTTGACCGGTGATTCACGAACGTTAAAACTTGTAAAAACTATATGATGACATATATATGGATATATATATAGTTAACATGATACTATGATAAGTAAATATATCATTAAGTATATTAACAATGAACTACATATGTAAAAACAAGACTACTAACTTAATGATTTTTAAACGAGACATATATGTAACGATTATCGTTGTAAAGACATTTAATGTATATATATCATATTAAGAGATATTCATACATGATAATATCATGATAATATAATAATTTAAAATCTCATTTGATATTATAAACATTGGGTTAACAACATTTAACAAGATCGTTAACCTAAAGGTTTCAAAACAACACTTTCATGTAATGACTAACGATGACTTAACGACTCAGTTAAAATGTATATACATGTAGTGTTTTAATATGTATTTATACACTTTTGAAAGACTTCAATACACTTATCAAAATATTTCTACTTAACAAAAATGCTTACAATTACATCCTCGTTCAGTTTCATCAACAATTCTACTCGTATGCACCCGTATTCGTACTCGTACAATACACAGCTTTTAGATGTATGTACTATTGGTATATACACTCCAATGATCAGATCTTAGCAGCCCATGTGAGTCACCTAACACATGTGGGAACCATCATTTGGCAACTAGCATGAAATATCTCATAAAATTACAAAAATATGAGTAATCATTCATGACTTATTTACATGAAAACAAAATTACATATCCTTTATATCTAATCCATACACCAACCACCAAAAACACCTACAAACACTTTCATTCTTCAATTTTCTTCATCTAATTGATCTCTCTCAAGTTCTATCTTCAAGTTCTAAGTGTTCTTCATAAATTCCAAAAGTTCTAGTTTCATAAAATCAAGAATACTTTCAAGTTTGCTAGCTCACTTTCAATCTTGTAAGGTGATCATCCAACCTCAAGAAATATTTGTTTCTTACAGTAGGTTATCATTCTACTACAAGGTAATAATCATATTCAAACTTTGGTTCAATTTCTATAACTATAAAAATCTTATTTCAAGTGATGATCTTACTTGAACTTGTTTTCGTGTCATGACTCTGCTTCAAGAACTTCGAGCCATCCAAGGATCCATTGAAGCTAGATCCATTTTTCTCTTTTCCAGTAGGTTTATCCAAGGAACTTAAGGTAGTAATGATGTTCATAACATCATTCGATTCATACATATAAAGCTATCTTATTCGAAGGTTTAAACTTGTAATCACTAGAACATAGTTTAGTTAATTCTAAACTTGTTCGCAAACAAAAGTTAATCCTTCTAACTTGACTTTTAAAATCAACTAAACACATGTTCTATATCTATATGATATGCTAACTTAATGATTTAAAACCTGGAAACACGAAAAACACCGTAAAACCGGATTTACGCCATCGTAGTAACACCGCGGGCTGTTTTGGGTTAGTTAATTAAAAACTATGATAAACTTTGATTTAAAAGTTGTTATTCTGAGAAAATGATTTTTATTATGAACATGAAACTATATCCAAAAATTATGGTTAAACTCAAAGTGGAAGTATGTTTTCTAAAATGGTCATCTAGACGTCGTTCTTTCGACTGAAATGACTACCTTTACAAAAACGACTTGTAACTTATTTTTCCGACTATAAACCTATACTTTTTCTGTATAGATTCATAAAATAGAGTTCAATATGAAACCATAGCAATTTGATTCACTCAAAACGGATTTAAAATGAAGAAGTTATGGGTAAAACAAGATTGGATAATTTTTCTCATTTTAGCTACGTGAAAATTGGTAACAAATCTATTCCAACCATAACTTAATCAACTTGTATTATATATTATGTAATCTTGAGATACCATAGACACGTATACAATGTTTCGACCTATCATGTCGACACATCTATATATATTTCGGAACAACCATAAACACTCTATATGTGAATGTTGGAGTTAGCTATACAGGGTTGAGGTTGATTCCAAAATATATATAGTTTGAGTTGTGATCAATACTGAGATACGTATACACTGGGTCGTGGATTGATTCAAGATAATAATTATCGATTTATTTCTGTACATCTAACTGTGGACAACTAGTTGTAGGTTACTAACGAGGACAGCTGACTTAATAAACTTAAAACATCAAAATATATTAAAAGTGTTGTAAATATATTTTGAACATACTTTGATATATATGTATATATTGTTATAGGTTCGTGAATCAACCAGTGGCCAAGTCTTACTTCCTGACGAAGTAAAAATCTGTCAAAGTGAGTTATAGTCCCACTTTTAAAATCTAATATTTTTGGGATGAGAATACATGCAGGTTTTATAAATGATTTACAAAATAGACACAAGTGATCGAAACTACATTCTATGGTTGGATTATTAAACCGAATATGCCCCTTTATAGTCTGGTAATCTAAGAATTAGGGAACAGACACCCTAATTGACGCGAATCCTAAAGATAGATCTATTGGGCCTAACAAACCACATCCAAAGTACCGGATGCTTTAGTACTTCGAAATTTATATCATATCCGAAGGGTGTCCCGGAATTATGGGGATATTCTTATATATGCATCTTGTTAATGTCGGTTACCAGGTGTTCACCATATGAATGATTTTTATCTCTATGTATGGGATGTGTATTGAAATATGAAATCTAGTGGTCTATTATTATGATTTGATATATATAGGTTAAACCTATAACTCACCAACATTTTTGTTGACGTTTTAAGCATGTTTATTCTCAGGTGATTATTAAGAGCTTCCGCTGTCGCATACTTAAATAAGGACGAGATTTGGAGTCCATGCTTGTATGATATTGTGTAAAAACTGCATTCAAGAAACTTATTTTGTTGTAACATATTTGTATTGTAAACCATTATGTAATGGTCGTGTGTAAACAGGATATTTTAGATTATCATTATTTGATAATCTACGTAAAGCTTTTTTAAAACCTTTATCTATGAAATAAAGGTTATGGTTTGTTTTAAAAATGAATGCAGTCTTTGAAAAATGTCTCATATAGAGGTCAAAACCTCGCAACGAAATCAATTAATATGGAACGTTTTTAATCAATAAGAACGGGACATTTCAAAAATGGGATGTTGGAAGATATGTTTGACAAAGCCGAAAACTCTGATGTCGCGTCTTTTCTATTAAAGTTGTATTTACGTTTTAATATAACACCTGATCGTTTATTTATTAACGTGTTATCATTAAGTGGATTATATATATATATATATATATATATATATATATATATATATATATATATATATATATATATATATATATATATATATATATACATTTTTAACTTATGTATTAGTTAAATTGGTCTTTCGCTGTATTAAAAAAAAAATCTGGGGTATTATAAGTTGGTATCAGAGCGTAGGTTTGGCAGCATGTGCACGGAAGTGACATGTTCCCAAACCGTGTGTCGAGTCAAACATATCTTGGGGTGGGTTAAGTGAGTGAAGTAGGTATTGACGAGTTAGTTGGCGGAAACTAATAGATTATCTACTAAGCTTTGTGTGTGAGATGTTGTGTTAAGACAGGTATGAAGATTGATTCCACCCTGCTGGTGCCCTGTTGACCCTCAGTACTGACAGAACTTTGGTGGATGCGTTTAATGCAAATTTGGATGAAGGACTTGACGCGTATTAGTTGACATGGCTCCAATGATGAGGATTCAGTTGCAGAGTTGATGAGGGTTAGGGGTGCGGGTGCGATAGATGTGTTGATAGATACAGAAGATGTCTTCTTATTCATAAAGGTACATTCTTGTTACATTGCTGTAATTGCTATTATTATACTTGTAGATTGTGTTCCTGTCTTTGTCAAATTTGGTGTTTGTTGTAATGATAATCTGTGACGATTAGTGTTTCAAGTTACGATTAATTAATTGTACTTGTAAGATAGAAGTAGATGACAGTTGACGGACACAGTTACGGTGACTGTGTCTAGAGCTACCCTGCCACTATCGGGATTTTATTCCCTTAGACTAACTGTTATATTCTATGAGACTTTATAGATATGACCTTTGTGATATGGTGTCATGCTATTGTGAATTGTTTGTTATATGGCCTGTTGTACTATATGTGAGATTACTGTTGGCCTAGACTAGAAGAATTGAAGTGAATGATTTGTAGTATTAACAAAAGACGAATATGAAGTCATTTCCTGACCGTTGACTGATGGGACACACGTAGTGACCCATAAAGACTGATTAGGGTAGTGAGCCCTTGATGAGTAGTGAAAGTCTCGAACCCTATTGTGTAACTATGTGAAGTGTAGTCTTCATGCTTGACCGTGACTGAACCAGTAGATGACGGACCCTATGATATTATAGTATAAAGGAACTTGTTGTGTTGGACTTAGGTGAAATGTAATTCTTTCTCATAGATCGACGGGACACACGTATTGGCCCATAAGGATTGAAATAGAGTAGTAGTTTCCTTGTCTTCTCATAAGAGGATCCGGACCCTATTTGTTGTTGTCATATGTAGGTGGTTTGCGTGTCACGTATGATGTTGACTTTTGGTTTAGATGATTGTGGCCGTAGTAAGACTTTAAAGAATCGTTTTCCTACCATAGACTAATGTGAGTTAGTGGTGACCTTTTGGAAGTAAGTTTGAATGGATTTTTCCATGTAGTCTTGACTGAAAATAGGAAAACCGTGTTTTGCGGTTATGTGAGGAGTATTATTAGCCTGGATGTACTGTTGCAGGATTTGACTAGCTAAGTAGGACCTGTAGAGTTGTCCTGAGAAGTTATTGATTTTTTTGTGAATTGATATGACTCATTAGATGTCAGTATGTAAGACGTTCGTTTAGTGACTTTCTTGAAAGTAGAGCAGACCTTAACGAGAATAGAAATTCCGTTCAAGCTGAATTATGATGAATCTTGACTAGGTCGGGAGACGTGATTATAACATTGATCATATTACTGTTAAGATAGAAGCATTAATCTGGTAGTTCGATAGTGACCGTTGTGAATATTTTGTCTTTTGAAGATTTGAATATAAGGTCGAGGACGGACAATAATAGCATTTGCAAATAAGACGAAGTAAGTAGGTATAGTTTATTGGATGTTGGATCAGAGTTACTAACGTGGTTACTAAAGAGGACTTAGTAGAATTAAGATCGAATTAGAACCAAGTTAGGTTTTTTCTTTCAAGACTTTTGCGGTTTTGATAGCCTTAGATTGTAAAATCTATTAGTTTGAGATATAGTGGAGATTTATAACTACTGGTGACTTAAGAAGACAGACCGTGTTGTTTTGATGAACTCGACTAAGATCTTGTTCCGAAATACTCGAAATGAAAGTGTGATTTAGAATGATGTACTACGTCTGGCCAACAGACATACATTATAGTAAATCATACAGTAGTTTTGAGAGTCGGAAGAGATGTAACGAGTGTAGATCAGGTGTTATTTGACGATGAATGTGATTTTCGATGAACTGTTGACCGAGTGTAGACTTTTCTGACATAGTAATGTTAGTTGAACAATATTTGGACCTAGGCTATTGATGATCGAATAAGCCTTAGTTTTGAATTTTGATAAAGTTCGAAGCAAAATAAAGTCGATGCAGAGATAGTTTTAGTGGTGTCAAACGCGTGTGTTGATATCATTTGACGGACTTAATTGTTAGATGGATGTTTATTGCTTGTGGTAGTGGATATTGTTGACTTGAAATCCATGTTCGAATGATTAATGTTGGGTTAATATTGCATCTGTAAGTGTTTTTTTTAAGGATGATATGAATAAAGTCATACTTTAAGTGATGAATTTTGGGTATGTATCAACCTAGATAAGTGATTTATGACGAAACCCTTAAATATCGAATTTGAATTAGGTATTTAATTGTGTGTTCTGGTGGCACTTTAACCAAGTGACGATCTTTCTGATGTAACTGTAGTAGTGTTGGGCATGTGTATTGATGTTACTTGAGGAAAATTAATACTTAGATATCTACTTTCAGAATGTGTGGACGATTATTCTTTACTCAAGATTTGTGATGTAATGATTGAATTGATTTGAATTGATTATTCTTTGCTCGTTTGTATATTGATGATCATAATATTATAACTAACTTGTGAGTATTGTTTTCAGGTGATACAGAAGAGGAGAAGACTCGGTGGCATTAGACTACCGAGTGATGTCGGTATCGGTGAGTGGGACTAACTGGAGAATATAGTATAGAGAAGCATGTTATATTATGATTGCCATGCTTGTTAGATATACTTATTATTGTGGTTAGTTTGTACGCTGTGATGACTGCATGTTAGTTGATGCTTGTCTGCTGGAGCCCAGTGCGTCCCTATTGTGTGGTAGCCTCGGTAGGAGAGATCAACCTGCGGGTTGGGTTCCTCATGTGGTGTCCTAGACAATCGTGGTGTATATATATGTGAATGACGCGTCCGTCGCGTGTGGATTATATATATACATACGGTGGTGGAGGAACTTCTGGTAAGCCCCAGTCCGATCAGCTGGTGGTTAATGGTTTGGCCGAGCCGCCAGAGTCTCTGTAGACGGCACTTGGGTGATGTTTATGTGTTAGACTATGTGACATGATTAATATGACGGTTCCTGTATACTATTGCCTGTAGTTAGTTACACTCACTTAGCTTCGTGCTAATCCCCTACATCTTCCCTACAGGTTATGGATTTGTTGTATGCTAGTTATCAGGACGAAGATGGGGTGTTGGAAGATATGTTTGACAAAGCCGGAAACTCTAATGTCGCGTCTTTTCTATTAAAGTTGTATTTACGTTTTAATATAACACCCGGTCGTTTATTTATTAACGTGTTATCATTAAGTGGATTATATATATATATATATATATATATATATATATATATATATATATACATACATACATACATACATTTTTAACTCATGTATTAGTTAAATTGGTCTTCCGCTGTATTAAAAAAAAAATCTGGGGTGTTATAGTATGAGTGGAAGGATGAACAAGAGACTGCTTTTCAAACTCTGAAGAAGAGGTTAACCTCCGAACCGATATTATCACTACCTGAGGGTAATGACAATTTTGTTGTCTATTGCGGTGCATCGCGTCAGGACTTTGGATGCGTTTTGATGCAACGAAAGAAAGTCATCGCTTACTCGTCACGTCAGTTGAAGATCCATGAACAGAACTATACAACCCATGATTTAGAGTTGGGAGCTGTTGTGTTTGCGCTTAAGATTTGGAGACATTATCTATATGGGGTCAAAAGTACAGTGTACACTGATCACAAAAGTCTTCAACATATCCTTGATCAAAAACAGTCGAATATGAGGCAGCGATGGTGGGTTGAGACGTTGAACGATTATGATTGCGAACTCCTGTATTACCCGGGAAAGGCCAATGTTGTGGCCGATGTTTTAAGTCAAAAAGAGTGGGTTGAACCTCGCAGGTTTAGAGCCTTGAATATGACAATTCAAACAAAGCTCACAAGGCAGATTCTTGTGGCTCAACAAGAAGCCTTGAAGGAGGAAAATTTTGTAACGGGAAGGTCAAAGGCTTGAGTAAATAGTTTGAGGTACGAACCGATGGTACTCGGTATTTTGCGGGACGTCTTTGGGTTCCGAAGTTTGGTGATCTGTGACAACTTGTTTTAGGTGAGGCTCATAAGTCTAGGTACTCTATTCATTCTGGTTCAGGAAAGATGTATCATGATATTAAGGAACTGTATTGGTGGCCTAATTTGAATACTGATGTGGCTACTTATGTGGCTAAGTGTTTGACCTGTGCTAAGGTTAAAGCTGAACATCAGAAACCGTCTGGACTTTTGGTGCAACCTGAGATCCCCGAGTGGAAGTGGGAAGGTATTATGATGGATTTTATTACGAAGTTACCGAGAGTTGTGGGTGGTTATGATACCATTTGGATGATTGTTGACCGACTCACAAAGTCAGCTCATTTCTTGCCGATTAAGGAAACAGATTCGATGGAGAAACTTACTCATCTATATTTAAAGGAGATTGTTTCAAGACACGGTGTTCTCGTATCTATTATTTCGGACCGAGACAGTCGATTCACATCGAGGTTTTGGCAGTCCTTACAAGAAGCTTTGGGAATAAAATTGGATATGAGCACTGTTTATCATCTGCCGTCGGATGGGTTATTGATTTTGGTAATGGGTGGGATAGATATTTGCCACTAGCTGATTTTTCTTATAATAACAGTTATCATGCAAGTATTAAAGCCGCACCGTTTGAAGCTCTGTATGGTAGAAAGTGTAGGTCTCCTATCTGTTGGAATGAGGTTGGGGATGCTCAACTCACAGGCCCAGAAATTATTCATGAGACTACCGAGAAGATCGTACAGATAAAGGAAAGATTGAGAACCGCCAGAAGTCGGCAAAAGAGTTATGCCGATGTTCGAAGAAAGGATATAGAATTTTAAGTTGGTGACCGTGTCATGTTGAAGGTATCACCTTGGAAAGGTGTGGTACGTTTTGGTAAGAGGGGAAGTTGAATCCTCGTTTTGTTGGACTGTTTGAGATTACCAAGAGAGTTGGACCCGTGGCTTATCGTTTAAAATTGCCACAAGAACTCAATGCTGTTCATGACGTTTTTCATGTATCGAATCTGAAGAAGTGTTTAGCTGAGGTCGATGAAACTATCCCTCTTGATGAACTTCATGTTGATAAACAACTCCATTTTATTGAGGAACCTGTTGAAGTTATGGATCTAGAGGTTAAGACACTCAAGTAGAGTAGAATTCCTATCGTCCGTAGTAGATGGAATGCCAGACGTGGACCCGAGTTTAATTGGGAACGTAAAGATCAGATGAGGCAGAAGTACCCGCATTTGTTCTCAGATGTCGAGTCAACCCCTGCACCTGCTTAAATTTCGGGACGAAATTTCCGTAACGGGAAGGTACTGTCACGACCCTACTTTTTCCGTTATCTTTTACTGTTTATTATTTATTGCCCGTTAATTGTTATTCGTGCCACGTCATTTCTATGACTTATATTATTATTTTAGTAATAATATGTTAATTATTATGTGTTATGTGAATAATTGTATTCACATTTAAAATTTTACGTTTATACGTGTCGTGGATTTCTATCGGGCGAATCTTTTCGGTTTTCAAACCAACGGTCAGACTTTTGAGATTTTTGAATCCCAGTTATTTTAAATATGATATTTTTATATCATATGAATATATATAGTGTTTATATATTTTATTCGTCGCGTATTTGTTATCTCTCCTAATAATTAATCGCGTAGAAGCATTTTCGCGTTTTGGGCTTCGTTCAGGCGTTCGGGCTAAAAGCTAATTATCATTTTACAAATTTGGCCCACTATAGGTCCCACCCATACCCCATTTGGCCGAACACTCCAAGGGAGGGAGTGTTTAGCCCTTATTTCTTCCATTTTGAATTTTTGGCATTTCATTTATCATTTTCCTCTTAACCCTTTTTCATCTCATTCTATTTTCTCCCTTTTTTTCTTCTTCTTGAGCCGTCACCCACAAACATCATCATCATCTTCAATTGATCATTATCAAGAGCTTGGATCAAAGGGGCTTTTAGCATCAACAGATTCCTCTCTTCGATCTCTATACGTTCATATCATTTAATTCTTGATTAGGGAATAAACCCGAACTCTAGCTATTTGATTTTTATTTAATTTTTCTGTTTTTGATGTTTCATATGATAGTATAGTGCTTGTATGTTATTGTATTGTTGATTGTATGCATAGAAACACTTGTTATAGCATGATTTCAGTTTGATTGAATTGGGACAGCAGCTTATTTGATCATTTATGCAAACTTAACTGATGTAAATGTTAAATTAAAGTGTCTATATGTGTTCCTCTCATCAAGACATTAATTTTAGACTCCGAATTCATGTTATTTCGATTCCCGGAGCTCTAGATATGATTAAAATGGTGTTTTATTGAAATTAAAATATAAAAACGAATTGTTTCAGTTTTGTTCCTACTTTGTGACCAATTTTGGAGTCTTTACGGTGTACTAGTATGTTGGGATTGATGATTGGATGAACTTTCATGTTTGGGTCATCGAAATCCGAGCCACGGATCACCCGTTATGACTAAAACATGTTTTTGAACGGATTAAAGCTCCAAGTTGAGTTAGGGCTGTTGGTCACGACTTAGTGGATGTTCTTGGGGTGTTCTTGAGTGTACTAATGTGTCGGGTAGTTTGGTTAGGCGAAGATATATATAAGACTCGCCGAAAACCGACACCCGGGGCTCAAGTTATGACCCGATGAACTTTTAATTAAAACTTATGGTTATAAAATAAGACTTATGATATAAATAATGATTTTCATTATTAATAAATTACTTATGACATAAAAAGTAATTATTTTAATTTAAGACTTATGATATACATATTTATTATATCATTTATTAATTACATTTTGATTAAATAAACATTTAATTAAACTTATGATTAATAATACTTTTATTATTAATGAAAAATACTTATGATAAGTATTAAACTTATGTTCTGAGATTATTATAATAAGACTTATAATAAAGACTAATTAATTATTTAATTATAATAAGACTTAATTATTATTTAATTATAATTTAATTATTAAATACTTATGATTTAATAATTTTAATTAAAACGTATGATATGATTAATAACTCATTATTAATTAATAATACTTATGATATGATTAAAATTTATTATTAATTAATAATACTTATATTATGATAAATATTTAATTAATTAATTAATTAAAAAATTATGTTATATTAATTATATCATTTAAACTTATGTTAACTTTAATAATTCATTTTAATTTAATTAAACTTATGATATGACATAATTCTACATATATGGCTTTAAATAACATTATAACTTATATTATTAATATAACTTATATTTTAAAATTTAATGTTGACTATGTTTGACCAAGGTTGACTTTTGAGTTGACTTTCGGTTGACTTTGACTTTCAGTTGACTTTTGTTGACTTTCTAATTAAGGAAACTTTCCTAACTTATAAACTTTCCAAAAATAGCAACTTTCTAAATATGGAAACTTTCCAAAAATAAAAACTTTTCTAAAATATAAACTTTCCAAAAAATAGAAACTTTCCTAAAATAGAAACTTTCCTAAAATAGAAACTTTCCTAAAATAACAAAAATTTCCTAAAATAGAAACTTTCCAAAAATGGAAACCTGCTAAAAATAATTACTTTCTAAAAATAGAAAGTACGTATCCTTACGCTGTTATGATCAAACAGATGCATGTTGAGTGTTGTTCTATGTCTACTTGCAACAAGTACTATAGTTATTATACTAAGACTTGACCTAAGTTAGTTATTTATATCAACATGCTTTATTTATATGTCGGTGTTGTGTTCATTCTTGATCACTTTACTTTCTGAGATTCACGTTCTGTGTTATTACTTCGTTTTCGTTAAGGTGAGTTATAGTTCAATTTTTCTATTTTATATCTTTTGGGATGAGAATACATGCATTTTATTTTATTTATATTGAACACAAGTGGAAGTTGGTTTAAGTTATTTATTGTGAGTTGAACGAAAATATTCCCTAGTCTGGTAACTGTAATCACTGGTTTCTACTGGTGAACGCGAATCCTATGGATAGATCTATCGGGTTTGACAACCTCATTCCGTGCTAGTCGCGCTAGCAATTTTTGAAGACGGAATGTATTAGTACTTCGTAATTATTTGAAGATACACCTGTTCAGTGTATATTATGTTTGGTAAGGGTGGAATTGGTTAAGTGGTTACCAGGTGGCTCACGGGTTAATGGAATAATGTTTTATATGTTTTCGAGCATATAATTTTTGTGGTCTAAAATAAGGTTTTATGTTTTCAAACATAAATTTTTACGGTTTAAATTAAATATTGTTTGCAATATTAAACCTATAATTCACTCAACATTTTTGTTGACAGTTACTCGCATGTTTTATTCTCTGGTTCATGATTGATTACTTCCGCTGTGCTTAGAGAGTCTGCATATTTTGATGGCAGCTTTTGTTAAACATTAACTTGCATTCTATTTTGATACATTAAATTGTGGGTGTATGTTGACTTTGTCTTGGTCAACTTTTGGTTAAAGTATTTATGTATGGTTTTTCTAAATTTACATATTTTGCGTAGGTTTTGCTTTATAGGAAATCATTTTTAAATAAAGAATGCAAGGTTAATTATTAAATTCATTTAGAGTTATGATCAAGCTGTGGGACCAAGATAACGATGGTCGTCAAGTGTATGTTGACGGGTCTTTAAAAATACCTCTCTATGGGACCAATGAATAACGTACTGCATTTATAGTAATATGGACGGGTAGTTTCAGTTGGTATCAGATCGTTGGTCTTAGCGAACCAGGTCTTGCATTAGTGTGTCTAACTGATAGTTGTTAGGATGCATTAGTGAGTCTGGACTTCAACCTTAGCTGCATACTATAAGTTTTGCTTATCATTTCTTGTCGAAAATTACCTGCTTATCATTCTTAGTCTAGACACGTCTTACTGCATTTATTGCATAGATAGTGTATTGAGAAACTCATATCTTAGCGTATCTATTACAGTAAGCATTGCCTGACATCTTTCGTAAAATCTTCCATTACTTATGGTATTTTGGTATTATATATACATATGAAAATTATGTATTGAAGAATACCATCCTAAGTCCTATAATCTATCTCCTATCGAAATTCATTTCCCTGATTATAAAAGATGGATCCCGCAACTAGTTCGAGTTCCTCGGATTCCGATAGCTCTTCCGATATGGATTTCTACCTGAGCTCCGAAAGCAGTGTAACCGGAATGGATCAACTAATTAGCCATCATCTATTCTGGATGAAATTGGGATGGGTTCGTAGTCGACTTGATCAATGGAGAAGAGAAGAAGGTGATCCTTTCCATCCACCAAATTTTCCGCTTGGCAAAGAACCTGTGGCACTTACCGGCGAACCAATCCGGAACACCATTTTCACCCTCATTTCCTAAATAGCTCGCAATGATTACATAATATCTACTATTCTAAATCTTATTAATCCCCTTGTTCAAACCGCCAATCATCCCGGAGTAATAGAAGAAGTCAACGAGCTTCGCGCTCGAGTAGTGGCTTTGAAGAATATGATGCACAACTTACAGACATCACAGGCACCACCAGCATCAGCAGCAACTGTACCACCAGCATCAGCAGTAACAGTACCACCGACAACAACACCAACAGTACCATTACCACCACCAACAACATCCGCATCACAAGCCTAAACTTCACAATATGTCCCACGAGCATCAACGTCATACACACCATAGATACCAAGGAGTACCAACGACAATAAACGATGAAGTATTGATTCCTCACTTCATTGAAGAAATATTCTGCAGAGAATATGTAGTTTCTAAAAGTTTTAGAGATTATTCATTTCTAATTCCAGCCAAAAATCAAATGAGCTTAATATTATATTAACTCATTAAATTCCTAAATACATCTGAAGAAGATATATGTACGTATGTATTCATAATGATTGTAATGAAAAATTCTTTTGTACAAAATATTAATTGTGAAAATATTTTAACGGATAGGTAATACCCGAGAAATATTTAGATTTCACATTAATAAGTTACACTGTACATTCTTCAATTCCGATTCAACAATCATTAATTATACTCACTACTTTCACAACGATATACATTCTTTCATAGAAATCAGAACAACCATTCTCATTCAAATTCAAATACATATTCTGATTTTAACAGATTAGAATCCAAGTCAAGATATAACAGATAGCATCACTCTTAGATTCCTACATCTTTCAAAACCATACTTTGAATTCAAAACTGTACTAGAGCATCACTTTTATTCATAAAACCCAGAAAAATATTCGTATCATTCAAAATTCTAGAACATCATATGTATATTGACGATTACAATCTGCGTTCAAACCCTTCGTGATTCTTGAAAACACCTCAACTAAGAAACAATCGAGAGGATGATCTAACCATACGTTATCTATGACAAGAAAGATCTATGCATATAGTCATACACCTGGAAAACTCTCGAAAACTAAGTAACGGTTTAACACGAATCTGTGCTAGATCTTTTGGCATTGTTGTTACCGGAAATAACCTTGCAATCATTTTTCAAAGTATCCAGTTTTATCACACTTTCAACAAGTCAACTTCAACTTTTCGTTCAGATCAGTCTTATTATAACATTGATATAAACGTTTTTGTTACCGGGGAACCTTTTTATATTCCACCATATTAACAGTAAACGTACCAGCAACTTCGTTGCACTTTAGCTTAAGCCTCTCCGAAAAATTATATATTTATTCATTGAAACCCTATCATGTACTCATCTACATCTTGTAACGGTAGTTACCATACCAAATACCGGTAAGCTTCAATCATTATTCTCGAATTTCACAGCGTTTCTACGTCAACAATTATATATATACATATAACATCCATCTCTTGGACTTATGTTCTTCAATTATGAATTTTCGAAAAGCACCCCAATCTGCGAATCAATTCTCGAAGTTTTGAAAAAGCTGATGAAGCAGCAAAAATTGTAGACGACTTTAACAGTCAAAAGTTTGATAATAAAGAATGGCAGGTTGGCAAGGCTTAGAAAAAGGAGAAATTTTGGAACTGAAAAACGGATTGAGCAAACCATGAAGGAGGTTGTGAACAAATCACAAGGACTAAACATGTATTTAAAGAATCCAGATGATTCAGTATCTGATGAAATCTTCAGCGAATACTTTGCTCTTTACTTATTCTAAATTATTGCGGAAAAATATTCTTCATCATCCTCTAATCTTAGATATTTTAAAATTCTAAGATATCATCGTATATTTCAGTATAAATATCCTCAGTATTTCTGAAGATATCTTCATAAATATTCTTGTCCGAAATTATTTATCTCTTTGCGCTATCTGTGTTAAATTGTAAAGGAAACTGTTTTAGTTTCTAAACTTCTGAAACCTTTGAGTTTAAATTATTAATGTTTTTGGAGAAGTGTTGGGAATTGAAGCATGAGTTAGTATAATATAATGATGTCTGGCAAACGTGGTTATATTACAGTAAGTCATGCTGAATTTCTAATGGAATGTGATGAGTCACAGATCAAACCCTCATCAAGTACCATGTTACATAACTCTTTCATTCTATTTGACCTCTAAATATATCAAGAACATATTTTCTTGACAGTTCTATTTTTTTCTGTGGTTTCTGGTAATTTAACAAATCAGATCGTACTATTACAATTTCTTTCTTAGAACATTAGTTACGTTCATCCGAAACTTCATACTTACGAATTCTGGATGATTACTTGCCTTACTTAAAAACCAAGAAGAGAAAAAAAAAGCACAAAGCTTTGAAATATAAATAGGAGTATAAATCATAGCAAATAGAAGAGATCATTAATTGTGGATGTCAATAATTACGGAAAGACAGATGTAAGAAAGGATTATGAAAACCACTACCCCAAGAGCGAAGTAGAAGTAAACAGATTCCTCTGGTGGGAGTTAGAATAGAAGGATGATTGTTGCAATAGTCAGAATGAGGTCAAGGATCAGAACTGGATTAAGCATTTTCACAATCTTTTGGAAGTATGAATTGAGGAATAAAGTATAGGAGTGGTGAAAATAATGGAACGAAAGAAGTTAATTTATAGGGAAATGTCGGACATAGCAATCAAGGTAGATTACCACATTTAATCAAAGAAAATCATAATTTCCTTAATCACCGAAGAATCAAGTCTTATATAGTTTACAAAGTTTTTCTTTAAATTCCTTGAATCCCGGAAATCAACCATGACTACGTCAAAAGTTAAGACGAACCTTTATTTTCCTCATTTCACTCTTTTGCGATAGCTTCACTCATACTCTTCGTGTAATCAAATTGTTTTAATTATATTACTCAAATGGTGATAAACTCTATGTTTATTCCACTCGTCTTCTTCATGAGAATATTCTTGTTGTCAACAATGACGACCTCAGCCAAATTTCGGGACGAAATTTTTTTAACGGGTAGGTATTGTCACGACCCGAAAATTTTCGACAAAATTTAAACTTAATCTTTACATGATAACACTATTCCGATATGATAAGCAATGAATTTTGACAAGTTTTGAAACTTTTGAAAAGAGTTTCATACAAACATTTGACCACCCATTTGTCCGACGATTTACGAACGTCAAAACTTGTATTAATTATATATTTATGTATGTATGTATGTATGTATGTATATATATATATATATATATATATATATATATATATATATATATATATATATATATATATATATATATATATATATATATATATATATATATATATATAACTTGAAAATATGATAAATAAGTATCTCATTAAGTATATATTAACATTGGGTTATGTACATAAAATAAGAGTACTAACTTAAGGGTTTCGAAACAATATATATATATATATATATATATATATATATATATATATATATATATATATATATATGTATGTGTGTGTGTAACGTTTAACAACTTAATAACTCTTAAGTTAAAATGTACATATATGTATTGTATTAAAATGTATTAATACACTTTTGAGAGACTTAAATACATATATCAATATACTTATATTCAACAAAGTTAGATATAGTCATATTCGCATTCGATTTTTCTCAAGAATTCTACTCGAATTCATACGGCATTTTTACCCGTATTATACGCAGCTTCTAGAAGTATTTACTATTGGTATATACTAATAGAAATATGCATTAATGGAATAATATGTCATGCATGACTTAATACATAATATGTCATGCATGACCTAATAGTTTTTAACTTATACTAGATATTTTTTCACAAAATGACAAATTACAACTAGTATATAAAGACACCATATTTGATCAAATTTTTACCATTCCATTTTCTAATTTTTACTTCAAGTTTACTTACACACGCATACTCTTTCTAGATCTAGTATCCTTTTCTTTGTTCTTCATCCATTTCTAGTAAGTTCAAGCTTCAAAATCAAGGTATTAACCTTGCCTAAACTCTTGTTCAATTCATATGTTTATAGCTATCTATATAAGAGTTTATAAACTAGAACATAGTTTAGTTGATTCTAAACTTGTTTGAAAAACTAATCTAATCTTTCTAACTTAACTCTAATAACACTTATTTATATGTCTTATGATGTTATATTAAGTTAATATAAGAACTTATAACTGATACATATGAAGAACACCTTGAAACTTAACATATATCGTTTAATCTCCATTCGGTAAAAAGCGGGCTGTTTTGGGTTGGGAATTAAAAACCTATCTTAGACTTTGAGTCCGAGGCTAAGACTTAAGAAATATGTTAATATATTTAAATAAGACTTCCAGTAATTTTTTCTTGATTTTACACAAAGTGAAAGTATTTTGTTAAAAATCATATATCGGTGGATGCCGGGATTTTTCCAAATCTGTTCACGGGCACAAAAAGAGGGTAAAACTCTATAAAATTACTACTTGGGCTGAGCTTTTCGAATTGGTTTTGAAAAATTTACTTCTTAAGGAAACCAAAGCAATTTGATTCACTCAAAACCGATTTGTAACGAATAAAGTATGGGCAAAACAATATTGGTTAGAAACAGACTAAATAGGCTACGGGTTTAATTCCATAAAATCTATACTAACCATATCCTAGTTAACTTTTCCTATATCCTACATTTATTTGTACATGTCATGACTATTTCCTTGTAATATACTAGCCTTGGTTAATTTTGAGATAATATACTATAGTCTTGATTAGTTAAGACAATATAGTAACATCACCATCAGCCCGTAGTATGATATTGTCCGCTTTGGACACAAGCCGATCACCGACGGGCTACCCGCACACGAGTACAACCCCGGATCGCACTTCTACCTCATGGATTTGCTTCTCAGGTAAACACCCTCAAAACGCGTCATCACAGAGTGCGCAGCACAACTGGTATGATACTGTCCGCTCTGGGCCACAGGCCGATCACCGACAGGCCACTTGCCCCGGATCGCACCTACTCGCACGGCTTTAAACGCGTCTTACCAGAAGAGGTATCCACACCCTTATAAGGAGTGCTTAGTTTTCCTCTCCCACCGATGTGGGACGTGTCTGTTACAACTCTCCCCCCTTCGGGACACTGCGTCCCCGCAGTGCACATCGATGCGGGCCCCAGCTCTGATACCATAAGTAACATCACCATCAGCCAGTAGTATGATATTGTCCGCTATGGACACAAGCCGATCACCGACGGGCTACCCGCACACGAGTACAACCCCGGATCGCACTTCTACCTCACGGATTTGCTTCTCGGGTAAACACCCTCAAAACGCGTCATCACAGAGTGTGCAGTACAACTGGTATGATACTGTCCGCTCTGGGCCACAGGCCGATCACCGACAGGCCACTTGCCCCAGATCGCACCTACCCGCACGGCTTTAAACGCGTCTTACCAGAAGAGGTATCCACACCCTTATAAGGAGTGCTTAGTTTTCCTCTCCCACCGATGTGGGACGAGTCTGTTACAAATATGTATGCAATACGTACGGATAAATTATAAGACACCATGTACACAATACGTCTGGGTTAATTCTAAGACAATACGTATACAATGGGTCATGATTGAGTCTTAAACAATACTAGGGCCGGTCCTGAGAATTTAGAGGCCTAGTGCGAGGCGGAAAAAAGGCCCCTAAGTCCCAACTAATAATAATATAAGCTATTTAAAAAACGACAACTTATGCAATATCATTAAATATAAAGAATATAACATTCGAATTACATACCGTAATAGCTAACAAATGATGTTTGAAGCTCTCCTCGCATTCTTGGTAGCAAATTGTTTTATCACTTCTTCACAGTTTATACTTTCTATGATTTCATTCTCAATAGTCATCATCGCCAATCCACTCAATAATCATCATCGCAAATTTATACTTTAATTTATACTTACAAGTTACAACAATCATAAAAAAAATTATAAATCATAAATATTAAAAAATTAACATGAAGTAATGGAGTAATGGACAATTCACAATTGAACATATGTTATATGAGTAAAATTAACATACAGTAATCATAAAAAATTAACATGATTAAAATTAACAAATCAAATTATCAAAATCAACAAGACAATAAAATAAGACAAAAAAATAAATAAATAAAAACAAAAAATTGCCGAAGACTATATTTGAATTACCTTCAAGGGAGAGTAATCACTAGGCAGTAGGTTAATTGCCTTCAATTGATAATTGAAAATTTTGAGTCTTGTAAATTGTAATTGAAGAGAGTCAAGACTCAAGAGACGTACGTATAGGAATTAGGATCGATGTATCGGACGAAGTGACGAACAAGGGTTAGGGAGTTAGGGACGTACCAGACTACTAGCTTATTTAGTAAATTGGGCTTCTATTTTTGGGCTTAAACATATAACATAAACTATATTTTTTAGGCCCCTATTATTGATGGGCCCTGTGCAGTTGAGCAGCCTGCACAGGCATTGGGCCGGGCCTGAACAATAAGTATATAATATGTCCTGATTAATTCTAAGATCATATATTGGACTATTGGACTATATTTGGACTACTAACAAAGGACAACTAACAAAGGACTACTAACATAAAAATGTTAAAAATTAATAAATAAGTATTCTATGAACTTGTTTTATTTTATTCATATGTCGTATTATTATCTGAATCATTATTATTTTTATAGGTTCGTGAATCCAAGGACGTCGGCTATATTTTAATAAGTTGAAAACTTGTTAAAACTATACTTTTACTACCGTGAGTTTATAGATCCCTTTTTAAATGCTTTAAATGTTTTTGGGATGAGAATACATGCATTTTATGTTTTACGCTATGGACACAAGTACTTAAAATATATTCTACGTTGAGTTGTACCACCTTGCATATCTTCCCTAATAGCTTGGTAACTAATATTTACATGTTGTAAGAACATGTAAGCGCGAATTCTGTTGATAGATCTATCGGGTTTGACAACCTCAACCAGGCTAGTCGCTCTAGTATCGTAAACGGTTGCATAGTACTTCATTTTTACTACACTTGGTACAGTGTAGAGAGATTTCATAATAAAGGGAATATGCCACATTAATGGTTAAGTATGGTTACCGAAGCGCTCAACAACTTAGGCCCAATAGATCTATCTTTAGGATTCGCGTCAATTAGTAGATCGGTTTACTAATTCTTAGGTTACCAAGCAAAAGGGGCATATTCGGCTTCGATCATTCACCCATATAATGTAGTTTCATTTACTTGTGTCTATTTCTTAAAACATTTATAAAACTGCATGTATTCTCATCCCAAAATATTAGATTTTAAAAGTGGGACTATAACTCACTTTCACAGATTTTTACTTCGTCGGGAGTAAGACTTGGCCACTGGTCGATTCACGAACCTATAACAAATATATATATATATATATATATATATATATATATATATATATATATATATATATATATATATATATATATATATATATATATATATATATATATATATATATATCAAAGTATGTTCAAAATATGTTTACAACATTTTTAATACATTTTGATGTTTTAAGTTTATTAAGTCAGCTGTCCTCGTTAGTAACCTACAACTAGTTGTCCATAGTTAGATGTACAGAAATAAATTGATATATATTATCTTGAATCAATCCACGACCCAGTGTATACACGTCTCAGGCTAGATCACAACTTAAAGTATATATATTTTTGGAATCAACCTCAATCCTGTATAGCTAACTCAAACATTACTGCATATAGAGTGTCTATGGTTGTTCCAAATAATATATATACATGGGTCGATATGATATGTCAAAACATTTGCATATGTGTCTATGGTATCCCAAGATTACATAATATATTAGAATATATGTATAATATAATATAAGTTAGCTAGGATATGATTTGTATAGAATTGTTACAATATTTCCCGTAGCTACAACAATCAAAAAATATCCAATCTTGTTTTACCCATAACTTCTTCGTTTTAAATCCGTTTTGAGTTAATCAAATTGCTATGGTTTCATATTGAACTCTATTTTATGAATCTAAACAGAAAAATTAAAGGTTTATAGTCGGAAATATAAGTTACAAGTCTTTTTTGTAAGAGGTAGTCATTTCAGTCGAACGAACGACGTCTTGATGACCATTTTGAAAAACATACTTCCACTTTGAGTTTAACCATGATTTTTGGATATAGTTTCATGTTCATAAGAAAAATCATTTTCCCAGAAGAACAACTTTTAAATCAAAGTTTATCATAGTTTTTAATTATCAAACCCAAAACAGCCCGAGGTGTTACTACGACGGCGTATATCCGGTTTTACGGTGTTTTTCATTTTTTCAGGTTTTAAATCATTAAGTTAGCATATCATATAGATATAGAATATGTTTCTAGTTGATTTTAAAAGTCAAGTTAGAAGGATTAACTTTTGTTTGCGAACAAGTTTAGAATTAACTAAACTATGTTCTAGTGATTACAAGTTTAAACCTTCGAATAAGGTAGTTTTATATATATGAATCGAATGATGTTATGAACATCATTACTACCTCAGATTTTGTGGATAAACCTACTAGAAATGAGAAAAATAGATCTAGCTTCAAAGGATCCTTGGATGGCTTGAAAGTTCTTTAAGCAGAATCATGACACGAAAACAAGTTCAAGTAAGATTTCCACTCGAAATAAGATTGTTATAGTTATAGAAATTGAATCAAAGTTTGAATATGAGTATTACCTTGTATTAGAAAGATATCTTATTGTAAATAAGAAAGATTTCTTGAGGTTGGATGATCACTTTACAAGATTGGATGTAAGCTAGCAAACTTGGAAGTATTCTTGATTTTATGAAACTAGAACTTATAGAATTTATGAAGAACACTTAGAACTTGAAGATAGAACTTGAAAGATATCAATTAGATAAAGAAAATTGAAGAATGAAAGTGTTTTTAGGTGTTTTTGGTCGTTGATATATGGATTAGATGTAAAGGATGTGTAATTTTGTTTACATGTAAATAAGTCATGAATGATTACTAATATTTTTGTAATTTTATGAGATATTTCATGCTAGTTGCCAAATGATGGTTCCCACATGTGTTAGGTGACTCACATGGGCTGCTAAGAGCTGATCATTGGAGTGTATATACCAATAGTACATACATCTAAAAGCTGTGTATTGTACGAGTACGAATACGGGTGCATACGAGTAGAATTGTTGATGAAACTGAACGAGGATATAATTGTAAGCATTTTTTTTAAGTAGAAGTATTTTGATAAGTGTCTTGAAGTCTTTCAAAAGTGTATGAATACATATTAAAACACTACATGTATATACATTTTAACTGAGTCGTTAAGTCATCGTTAGTCGTTAGATGTAAATGTTGTTTTGAAACCTTTAGGTTAACGATCTTGTTAAATGTTGTTAACCAGTTGTTTATTATATCTAAAGATATGTTAAATTATTACATTATCATGATATTATGATATATTAATATATCTTAGTATGATATATATACAGTTAAATGTTGTTACAACGACAATCGTTACATATATGTCTCGTTTCGAAATCATTAAGTTAGTAGTCTTGTTTTTACAAGTTTTAACGTTCGTGAATCATATATATGTCATCATATAGTTTTTACAAGTTTTAACGTTCGTGAATCACCGGTCAACTTGGGTGGTCAATTGTCTATATGAAACCTATTTCAATTAATCAAGTCTTAACAAGTTTGATTGCTTAACATGTTGGAAACACTTAATCATGTAAATAACAACTTCATTTAATATATATAAACATGGAAAAGTTCGGGTCACTACACCTAGGAAGTGAAGTTTATCATCGATAGTAAGCTCATCGAAAAGGATAACAAGTTCTTGTTTGCAAGACACGTCTTTAAGTTTGATACACATAATGTAGGGTGAACGGAAATTTGTTTGAGTTGGGAATTTGAAACGGTAAGTAACGGGCCCAATACGCCCCAAGATTTCAAAAGGATTAATGTATCGCGGATTTAACTTCCTACGTTTCCCGAAACGAATTACACCTCTTCAAGGTGCGACTTTTAACGTTACGCGGTTTCCCACTTGGAATTCGAGAGGTTTACATCTAACATTTGCATGGCTCTTTTGGCAACTACGGATCATCTTGGGCCTCTCTTGGATTTGAACGATCTTAACGGTTATTTCATGAATGAGTTCGATTCTGGTGGTTCGATTGTTGCCTACGTCAGCCCAACAAATTGTAGAACGATAATTGCGGTCATATAAAGTTTCGAAAAGGTGCGGCGTTAATACACGAAAGAAAATTTTGTAGTAAGAGAATTTGACTAAAGGTAAGTACGTTTTCTCAAGTAAATTTGAAGTCGATAACACGAACTCGTATTATGGTTTCCAAGGTTTGAATCGTATGTTTGTGTAACAGACTGAAACCCGGGCTAGTTGTAAGTTGTCTATTTTTTGCCCTTAGGGTTTGTGCTTAGTCTTAAGTGCTTTTATTTTAATTATTTTAATTAGTGCTTTATTATATTTTTGTTGTGATCAGTTTGTGACAAGGGTCCCAGAACAGGTTTGTTTATTTTATTTGGACCTCGTTTGGGTTACCTAATCTTGTGCGAAAGATATCAGATAACTGGTAAATACCCGTGTGTGATGGGGTATTGTGTTTTAACACAAACATAAGCTGGTGACCAGCTCCTTTCTTGAAGTTTCCTGATTTTTCTTTTCTCTCACTCACACTCTCACCTAACCTCATCTTCTTCATCTCAAACAACCCTAAATCATTTGATCTCGAATTGAAGCTTGATTTTGGTGTCAAAACGTTCCTTGTGTCATAGTGATTCTAACAAGGTAAAGTTTGTAAGATTTCATGATCAAATCTGTGATTAAATGGGTTTTTAAGTTAGTTTTTGTTAAAATGGGGTTTTGTGTCAAATTGGTAAAAATTGATGTTGTTTGTGTTTGAATGTTGTGGATTTATGTTTCTAAATGTTTAGTGTAAAAGATGTAACCAGTTTTGAGGTAAAAAATTTGTCCAAAGTCGAGATTTGGTGATTTTGGGTTGAAACCCGCCACTTTGCTGCTGTTGCAGCTGATGAACTACCTTCGGCCGATGGTCTTTGACCATCGACCGATGGTGAGGGTCGATCGGCCGGTGGACAAGACCATCGACCGATGGTGTGAGATTTTGACCAGCGGATACCGATGGTGTGTTGACGATCGGCCGATGGATGGGACCATCGACTGATGGTCTTAGACAGTGAACTTTTTACTAAGTGTTGAATTATAGCTGGTATGCTGCCCGTTTGTATTTTGGTGTTCAGGATGTAAATTTTGAAAGTGCATAAGTGTTAAGCATGAAAATTTTAGCGGACACATTTTTTTTACTAATTTGCTATAATTCGCTGTCAGTGTGTCTAATCTTGATGGGAACACTATTCTAACTTGGTTTTTGCTGTTCTCAGGAGATAAGGACAAGGAGGAAGCTCAGAAATAATAACTGAGCAGTTGCTGGTAATTGGTGAGTGGGTCTATCTCCGGATAGAGTTTAAGTAGCATATCATGCTACTGTGGTTGACTCTTTTACCATGCATAATGTAGAAATTGCCATGATAGAATAATATCGTATGCCTGATGTTGTATGTGAATTATGTGTACACTGTGTGAATGGCACCAGTCGGGCCTAGGGAGACTGGGGACTCGAGACCGTTCCTAGGAGAGGTTAGAGTCCGTATGAGGTCAACCGTGCCTAGGGGAGGTTGGGTTCATAGGCTACTAATTGTTGAGTATAGTGTGAACGATGCACCCCCTGCATCTGGATAACTATACTGTGAATTGAGTAACAGGGACTATCGGTAGACTCAGGCCCGATCAGCTGAGAGTCGTGTGCTCGTACAAGCCGCCGATCCTCGTATTGTCTTATTGCATGCTAGATGGTAGTTAGTAGGTGTTGTTGTTAGTAGATAGCTTGTCTGTGGTTTAAGCTATATCTGTTAGATAGATTCCATTCACTTAGCAGTGCGCTAATCTCCCACATATTTTTCCCCTTGCAGGTTTAGGTACTGCTAGTCGGGATGGGTGCTGTTGCAGAAGACATGTTTGACAACCCAACTCTGATGTGGACTTTTGTATAAATCATGTTTTGTAATAACGTAACACCGTTGTGTAAACTTAATTACTCAGATTAAAGTAATGTCGTGACCTATAGTGTGTTTGTTAATAAGTCTTCCGCTGTGTTTTAAAAAAAAATGGCCGGTGTTACAGTTTGTTTGGTCCTTCGGGATGTGGTTGATGTGTTGTACTCATGTTTAAACGTGGTCCCGAGGCTTTTTGTAAAGCACTCCGAAATTTAGAAGTGAAACGAGGATCTTGATCCGAAATGAGGTACAGTTCTTTTAAGATACATTTGAACAAGCTTGTTAGGACCTGAAAATGTTTGTTGGAACAAGTTTCTGTTTCTCAAGAATTTCGCGCCGCGGAAGATTTATCGGTTTTCGAAAACGTTCGTTAGGACTATTCTCCCTCGTGGTGAATACTAGTATAATGTGAAGAGTCACTCTCTCCATTGAGAATATAGATAAAAGATTTCCTTATACGGAAGTACGAGTGTAATGCGAGAGAAGTTTCCACCTCGATGTGAGCATATCAATCATGTTGTAGTTCGTTGATAAAACTGTGAAAAAACGAGATAGTATACACGTGTAACATACGTCTGATGTTGAAAGAATTTGCCATTCATTTGGAAGCATAAATATGGTTCGATAATAATCGAAGATGTGTCCCGGGTATGGTTGTTATCAGTATTCTCAGAGTTTTCGGATGTTCAAACAAGAAAAATGAAGTCATGTACATGGCACATGGTGGTGATTAGGTTGATCGAGTCCAATCACCATCACGAGTCATTAGAACTTTGGTATAACTTATTGTAATATAACCACGTTGATCGAGTGTCGTTATATTACGCTAACTCATACCTCCATTCCCACATCACTCCATAGATTCAAGTTCGTCTAATCGTGAAGTTTTAAAATGAACAAAGTGTAACGACGTCTCTAACGTAACTCGTATTGAATCAAAAGAATTAGTGCAACTCTAAAGAAGCGTTCCCCGAGGGAAGTGTATAAATGATTGTTCACGTCAATGCTGTTCAAGTCAAACAATAATGTATTCCGGTACGAGAAGTGTAACGAATCATGATAACGAATAGTACGCAAACGTAGTGATAAATAGTGATGACGATACTCACCTAGAGTAGTGATGGTAGTAACAAGAAGTGGTAGATAGTAAGGAACACCGGTGTGACACCGATAGTTAGTTGAAACGGTGGCGAATAACAATCTGGGAGACAGAGTTCCCGAACAAGTATGACTAATGAAGTTGTCGTCGTCCTTACGCGTATGAATCTTGAATTTACGTGTGTTACCAGAAAGTTGCAGAATACGAGTTCGTATGATGAAAGTTTGGTACCACTAAGAAGTTTGCTTAAGAGAGATTCAAGTATAATGCACAAGTAGTCAAGTAAGTGCTATCTATAGCAAAGGTATGTCAGAATGCAATGGCTAACTATCCGGTTGTAGTCTAGATTCACTAATGCGTCCTAATGACTCTGTCAGACACACTAATGCATATCCTAGTGAAATGTCCCGTTCTTATTGATTAAAAACGTTCCATATTAATTGATTTCGTTGCGAGGTTTTGACCTCTATATGAGACGTTTTTCAAAGACTGCATTCATTTTAAAACAAACCATAACCTTTATTTCATAAATAAAGGTTTAAAAAGCTTTACGTAGATTATCAAATAATGATAATCTAAAATATCCTGTTTACACACGACAATTACATAATGGTTTACAATACAAATATATTACATCGAAATCAGTTTCTTGAATGCAGTTTTTTACACAATATCATTCCTGGACACCCTTCGGATATGATATAAATTTCGAAGTACTAAAGCATCCGGTACTTTGGATGGGGTTTGTTAGGCCCAATAGATCTATCTTTAGGATTCGCGTCAATTAGGGTGTCTGTTCCCTAATTCTTAGATTACCAGACTTAATAAAAAGGGGCATATTCGATTTCGATAATTCAACCATAGAATATAGTTTCACGTACTTGTGTCTATTTTGTAAATCATTTATAAAACCTGCATGTATTCTCATCCCAAAAATATAAGATTTTAAAAGTGGGACTATAACTCACTTTCATAGATTTTTACTTCATCGGGAAGTAAGACTTGGCCACTGGTTGATTCACGAACCTATAACAATATATACATATATATCAAAGTATGTTCAAAATATATTTACAACACTTTTAATATATTTTGATGTTTTAAGTTTATTAAGTCGGCTGTCCTCGTTAGTAACCTACAACTAGTTGTCCACAGTTAGATGTACAGAAATTAATCGATAAATATTATCTTGAATCAATCCACGACCCAGTGTATACGTATCTCAGTATTGATCACAACTCAAACTATATATATTTTGGAATCAACCTCAACCCTGTATAGCTAACTCCAACATTCACATATAGAGTGTCTATGGTTGTTCCGAAATATATATAGATGTGTCAACATGATAGGTCGAAACATTGTATACGTGTCTATGGTACCTCAAGATTACATAATATACAATACAAGTTGATTAAGTTATGGTTGGAATAGATTTGTTACCAATTTTCACGTAGCTAAAATGAGAAAAATTATCCAATCTTGTTTTACCCATAACTTCTTCATTTTAAATCCGTTTTGAGTGAATCAAATTGCTATGGTTTCATATTGAACTCTATTTTATGAATCTAAACAGAAAAAGTATAGGTTTATATTCGGAAAAATAAGTTACAAGTCGTTTTTGTAAAGGTAGTCATTTCAGTCGAAAGAACGACGTCTAGATGACCATTTTAGAAAACATACTTCCACTTTGAGTTTAACCATAATTTTTGGATATAGTTTCATGTTCATAATAAAAATCATTTTCCCAAAATAACAACTTTTAAATCAAAGTTTATCATAGTTTTTAATTAACTAACCCAAAACAGCCTGCGGTGTTACTACGACGGCGTAAATCCGGTTTTACGGTGTTTTTCGTATTTCCAGGTTTTAAATCATTAAGTTAGCATATCATATAGATATAGAACATGTGTTTAGTTGATTTTAAAAGTCAAGTTAGAAGGATTAACTTTTATTTACGAACAAGTTTAGAATTAACTAAACTATGTTCTAGTGATTACAAGTTTAAACCTTCGAATAATATAGCTTTATATGTATGAATAGAATGATGTTATGAACATCATTACTACCTCAAGTTCCTTGGATAAACCTACTGGAAATGAGAAAAATAGATCTAGCTTCAAAGGATCCTTGGATGGCTTGAAAGTTCTTGAAGCAGAATCATGACACGGAAACAATTTCAAGTAAGAGTTCCACTCGAAATAAGATTGTTTTAGTTATAGAAATTGAATTAAAGTTTGAATATGATTATTACCTTGTATTATAAAGATAACCTACTGTAAGTAAAAAAGATTTCTTGATCTTGGATGATTACTTGGAATGGATTTAGAAAACTTGGAAGTAAACTTGCAATCTTAGAAGTATTCTTGATTTTATGAAACTAGAACTTTTGGAATTTATGAAGAACACTTAGAACTTGAAGATAGAACTTGAGAGAGATCAATTAGATGAAGAAAATTGAAGAATGAAAGTGTTTGTAGGTGTTTTTGGTCGTTGGTGTATGGATTAGATATAAAGGATATGTAATTTTGTTTTCATGTAAATAAGTCATGAATGATTACTCATATTTTTGTAATTTTATGAGATATTTTATGCTAGTTGCCAAATGATGGTTCCCACATGTGTTAGGTGACTCACATGGGCTGCTAAGAGCTGATCATTGGATTGTATATACTAATAGTACATACATCTAAAAGCTGTGTATTGTACGAGTACGAATACGGGTACATACGAGTAGAATTGTTGATGAAACTGAACGAGGATATAATTGTAAGCATTTTTGTTAAGTAGAAGTATTTTGATAAGTGTCTTGAAGTCTTTCAAAAGTGTATGAATACATATTAAAACACTACATGTATATACATTTTAACTGAGTCGTTAAGTCATCGTTAGTCGTTACATGTAAGTGTTGTTTTGAAACCTTTAGGTTAACGATCTTGTTAAATGTTGTTAACCCAATGTTTAATATAACAACTGAGATGTTAAATTGTTATATTATCATGATATTATGATATATAATATATCTTAGTATGATGTATATACAGTTAAATGTCGTTACAACGATAATCGTTACATATATGTCTCGTTTCGAAATCATTAAGTTAGTAGTCTTATTTTTACATATGTATTTTGTAGTGACCCGAACTTTTCCATGTTTATATATATATTAAATTAAATTGTTATTTACATGATTAAGTGTTTCCAACATGTTAAGCAATCAAACTTGTTAAGACTTGATTAATTGAAATAGGTTTCATATAGACAATTGACCACCCAAGTTGACCGGTGATTCACGAACGTTAAAACTTGTAAAAACTATTCGATGACATATATATGGTTATATATATAGTTAACATGATTTTATTATAAGTATGTATCTCATTAGGTATTTTAACAATGAGTTATATACATAAAAATGAGACTATTAATTTAAGAAACTCGAAAACGATATATATAACGATTATCGTTATAACAACGTCTTACTAGGTACATATGAATCATATAAAGATATTGATACACTTGGTTAATTATGTTAAATTATAATTAAATATATTATTAAGTGTATTAACAATGAAATACATATGTAAAAAAAAGACTACTAACTTAATGATTTCGAAACGAGACATATATGTAACGATTATCGTTGTAACGACATTTAACTATATATATATCATACTAAGATATATTATATATCATAATATCATGATAATATAAAAATTTAACATCTCATTTGTTATAATAAATAATGTGTTAACAACATTCAACAAGATCGTTAACCTAAAGGTTTCAAAACAACATTTACATGTAACGACTAACGATGACTTAACGACTCAGTTAAAATGTATATACATGTAGTGTTTTAATATGTATTCATACACTTTTGAAAGACTTCAAAAAACTTATCAAAATACTTCTACTTAACAAAAATGCTTACAATTACATCCTCGTTCAGTTTCATCAACAATTCTACTCGTATGCACCCGTATTCGTACTCGTACAATACACAGATTTTAGATGTATGTACTATTGGTATATACACTCCAATGATCAGCTCTTAGCAGCCCATGTGAGTCACCTAACACATGTGGGAACCATCATTTGGCAACTAGCATAAAATATCTCATAAAATTACAAAAATATGAGTAATCATTCATGACTTATTTACATGAAAACAAAATTACATATCCTTTATATCTAATCCATACACCAATGACCAAAAACACCTACAAACACTTTCATTCTTCAATTTTCTTCATCTAATTGATCTCTCTCAAGTTCTATCTTCAAGTTCTAAGTGTTCTTCATAAATTCCAAAAGTTCTAGTTTCATAAAATCAAGAATACTTCCAAGATTGCAAGTTTACTTCCAAGTTTTCTAAATCCACTCCAAGTAATCATCCAAGATCAAGAAACCTTTGTTACTTACAGTAGGTTATCTTTCTAATACAAGGTAATAATCATATTCAAACTTCAATTCAATTTCTATAACTATAACAATCTTATTTCTAGTGGAAATCTTACTTGAAATTGTATTCGTGTCATGATTATGCTTCAAGAACTTTCAAGCCATCCAAGGATCCTTTGAAGCTAGATCTATTTTTCTCATTTCCAGTAGGTTTATCCAAGGAACTTGAGGTAGTAATGATGTTCATAACATCATTCTATTCATACATATAAAGCTATCTTATTCGAAGGTTTAAACTTGTAATCACTAGAACATAGTTTAGTTAATTCTAAACTTGTTCGCAAATAAAAGTTAATCCTTCTAACTTGACTTTTAAAATCAACTAAACACATGTTCTATATCTATATGATATGCTAACTTAATGATTTAAAACCTGGAAACACAAAAAAACACCGTAAAACCGGATTTACGCCGTCGTAGTAACACCGCGGGCTGTTTTGGGTTAGTTAATTAAAAACTATGATAAACTTTGATTTTAAAGTTGTTATTTTGGGAAAATGATTTTTATTATGAACATGAAACTATATCCAAAAATTATGGTTAAACTCAAAGTGGAAGTATGTTTTCTAAAATGGTCATCTAGACGTCGTTCTTTCGACTGAAATGACTACCTTTACAAAAACTACTTGTAACTTATTTTACCGAATATAAACCTATACTTTTTCTGTTTAGATTCATAAAATAGAGTTCAATATGAAACCATAGCAATTTGATTCACTCAAAACGGATTTAAAATGAAGAAGTTATGGGTAAAACAAGATTGGATAATTTTTCTCATTTTAGCTACGTGAAAATTGGTAACAAATCTATTCCAACCATAACTTAATCAACTTGTATTGTATATTATGTAATCTTGAGGTACCATAGACACGTATACAATGTTTCGACCTATCATGTCGACACATCTATATATATTTCGGAACAACCATAGACACTCTATATGTGAATGTTGGAGTTAGCTATACAGGGTTGAGGTTGATTCCAAAATATATATAGTTTGAGTTGTGATCAATACTGAGATACGTATACACTGGGTCGTGGATTGATTCAAGATAATATTTATCGATTTATTTCTGTACATCTAACTGTGGACAACTAGTTGTAGGTTACTAACGAGGACAGCTGACTTAATAAACTTAAAACATCAAAATATATTAAAAGTGTTGTAAATATATTTTGAACATACTTTGATATATATGTATATATTGTTATAGGTTCGTGAATCAACCAGTGGCCAAGTCTTACTTCCCGACGAAGTAAAAATCTGTGAAAGTGAGTTATAGTCCCACTTTTAAAATCTAATATTTTTGGGATGAGAATACATGCAGGTTTTATAAATGATTTACAAAATAGACACAAGTACGTGAAACTACATTCTATGGTTGAATTATTGAAATCGAATATGCCCCTTTTTATTAAGTCTGGTAATCTAAGAATTAGGGAACAGACACCCTAATTGACGCGAATCCTAAAGATAGATCTATTGGGCCTAACAAACCTCATCCAAAGTACCAGATGCTTTAGTACTTCGAAATTTATATCATATCCGAAGGGTGTCCCGGAATGATGGGGATATTCTTATATATGCATCTTGTTAATGTCGGTTACCAGGTGTTCACTATATGAATGATTTTTATCTCTATGTATGGGATGTGTATTGAAATATGAAATCTTGTGGTCTATTATTACGATTTGATATATATAGGTTAAACCTATAACTCACCAACATTTTTATTGACGTTTAAAGCATGTTTATTCTCAGGGGAATACTAAGAGCTTCCGTTGTTGCATACTAAAATAAGGACAAGATTTGGAGTCCATGTTTGTATGATATTGTGTAAAAACTGCATTCAAGAAACTGATTTCGATGTAACATATTTGTATTGTAAACCATTATGTAATGGTCGTGTGTAAACAGGATATTTTAGATTATCATTATTTGATAATCTACGTAAAGCTTTTAAACCTTTATTTATGAAATAAAGGTTATGGTTTGTTTTAAAAATGAATGCAGTCTTTGAAAAACGTCTCATATAGAGGTCAAAACCTCGCAACGAAATCAATTAATATGGAACGTTTTTAATCAATAAGAACGGGACATTTCAGTTGGTATCCGAGCGTTGGTCTTAGAGAACCAGAAAATTTGTATTAGTGTGTCTTATCGAGTTTGTTAGGATGCATTAGTGAGTCTGGACTTCGACCGTGTTTTCTTTAAAAATGATTGCTTAACATTTTTGTTGGAAACTATATATTATTAACATGTATATATTATGTGATATATTAATCTCTTAAACATGTTTGATATTGTGTGATAGATGTCTACCTCTAGCACAAATCCCATTGACTCACCTAATAATAACGAAGAGTCGAATATATATTGGACTGATTCACAAGTTCCCGAAGAAGAACCGGAAGAAGAATCAGAACCGGAAGAAGAATCAGAACCGGAAGAGGAGGAACCGGAGGAGGAAATAGAACCGGTGGGGGAAATAATAAAACAGTTAAGTAAAAGAAAATTCTCAACCAACCGACCAAGGTTAATTATGGTCAATGGTGTTTCCGCCAAGGAAGCAAAATATTGGGAGGATTACCAATTCTCCGATGAATCGGATTCCGACGAGAATTCCGATGATGTTATAGAAATTACCCCAACTGAATTTAAAAAGGCAAAAGAAAATAATAAGGGAAAGGGAATAAAAATAGAGAAATCTAATTCCAACCCCGATGAACTTTATATGTATCGTCAACCCCCGAAGCCCTTAAGTTGTAACAATGACCCGGGAACCTCTAAACCACCAGGTTTTTCAAGGTTTTTCTAAACTGTTGTGGAAAACGACAGCTCGTATTAGGGGAACATCATATATCCCTAGAAACTTGGCAAAACGAACCAAAACCGAAGAAGAAGAAACGAGCGAGTCGGAATAAGATAGTTGTATTTGTGTGGTGTAATATATGTAATATAGTGTGCTTATGCTTTATGATATATGTAAAAATTGCTTGTATTAATAAGTATTTTTTTTATGAATCTAACTCTTGTCTATTTTACAGTATAAAAACACAAAATGGATAGACAACCCAATATTTTAAGAGACCTACCCGGAGACATGATTGATGAAATCTTGTCTAGAGTCGGTCAGAATTCCTCGGCACAACTATTTAAGGCTAGATCAGTTTGTAAGACATTCGAAGAACGTTCCAAGAATGCTTTGGTTTATAAAAGGCTTTCGTTCGAAAGATGGGGGATATCACATTGGGAAATCCATAAGTTATGATGTGTTTACTTTGACACATATATTGCGGGGAATCCAAATGCTATTTTACGCAACGGGTTAAGAAATTATTTTGACTCAATGTATCCGAATATAGGACTTCATGATTTAGAAAAGGCGGCTAACATGCAACATAAAGAAGCATGCTATGCTTATGGGTTAGTAATGTTCGCTTCTCACCAAAGTGAGAAAAAGAACATCGGGCTACAACTATTAAACAAAACGTTCCCACAAGTGACGGAGTCGGTAATTGGGGTAAGAAATGAGGTTTTTAGGTTATTACGAGACTGTTGGTCATTACGTAACCCTCGTCCCTTTGACGACGTTACAACACGCTGTCTTATCAACGACCATAACGGTTATGTTCCACAAGACCAAGGATGAGAAGTAGTCCTAGTAAAACCAGAATGCATGACTTGTTTCTGGACGTATGAATTACGTGTCTTTATTGCCTTTGCTGAACGACTTGTGTACTAGCTAGAATTATCTTCACGACTATCTTGTATCAAAGTTATTGTGTGCTATATTTCATGCTTTATGTAAAATAAGCGGTATTGTAAGTTTGTAAAATATTGTATAAAAGTTTGAACGCGAAATATTATTATAATCAGTTTTTCATATAGAATTGTAGTAGTTGAATTGTATATTAGCTACTAAGTATGAACTTAACGGGTAGGTACTACCCGAATTTAAACTTATAAAACGCTAATATGAAGAAAAAGCTTTTATAAATGAGTTCATATTATGCTACGAAATACTATTAACTAATCTTAATATTCTGTATGATTAACTTGTTCCATTTGACTATTTTGAAGGAAATGGCACCGACTACTCGACACACCGTGAATATGAATGAAGAGGAATTCCGTATTTTTCTAGCTTCAAACATAGCCGCAGTACAGGCTGCACTACATACCAACAATAACTTTGGATCTAGCAGTACAGGAAATCGTGTAGGATGCACCTACAAAGAATTCACTGCCTGCAAACCTTTGGAATTTGATGGAATCGAAGGACCGATCGGATTGAAACGGTGGACCGAGAAGGTCGAATCGGTGTTTGCCATAAGTAAGTGTACTGAAGAGGACAAAGTGAAGTACGCTACGCATACCTTCACAGGTTCTGCGTTAACATGGTGGAATACCTATCTAGAGCAAGTGGGACAAGATGATGCGTACGCACTACCGTGGTCAGCATTCAAGCACTTGATGAACGAGAAGTACCGTCCCAGAACCGAGGTCAATAAGCTCAAGACAGAACTTAGAGGGTTACGAACCCAAGGATTTGATATTACCACGTACGAAAGACGATTCACAAAATTATGCCTATTGTGTCCGGGAGCGTTCGAAGATGAGGAAGAGAAGATCGACGCGTTTGTGAAAGGATTACCGGAAAGAATCCAAGAAGATATAAGTTCACACGAGCCCGCCTCCATACAACAGGCATGTAGAATGGCTCACAAACTAGTGAACCAGATTGAGGAAAGAATTAAAGAACAGACGGCTGAAGAGGCCAATGTGAAGCAAGTCAAAAGAAAGTGGGAGGAAAACAGTGATAAGAATCACCAATACAACAACAACAGCAATTACAATAATAATCGCAACAATTATCCCAACAATCGCAACATCAATCACAACTACAACAAACGGCCCAACAGCAACAACAACAACAACAACAACAACAATCATCCCAACAACAATAACAACCACAACAACAACAACAATCAGAAGCAGCTATGCCAAAGGTGTGAAAAGTATCACTCGAGGTTCTGCACCAAATTTTGCAACAAGTGTAAAAGAAATGGTCATAGCGCGGCAAAGTGTGAGGTCTACGGACCAGGGGTTAACATAATGAAAGGAACAAATGGTGTCGGAACGAGTAATGGCGGAGCAAGTAGTGTCGGAGCAAGTTATGCCAATGTAGTTTGTTATAAATGTGGAAAACCGGGCCACATTATTAGAAATTTTCCGAACCAGGAGAACACGAATGGACAAGGCCACGGAAGAGTTTTCAATATTAATGCGGCAGAGGTACAGGAAGACCCGGAGCTTGTTACGGGTACGTTTCTTATTGACAATAAATCTGCTTACGTTTTATTTGATTCGGGTGCGGATAGAAGCTATATGAGTAGAGATTTTTGTGCTAAATTAAGTTGTCCATTGACACCGTTGGATAGTAAATTTTTACTCGAATTAGCAAACGGTAAATTAATTTCAGCAGATAATATATGCAGGAATCGAGAAATTAAACTGGGTAGCGAAATATTTAAGATTGATTTGATACCAGTAGAGTTAGGGAGTTTTGATGTAATAGTTGGCATGGACTGGCTGAAGAAGGTGAAAGCAGAGATCGTATGTTATAAAAATGCAATTCGCATTGTACGAGAAGAAGGAGAACCCTTAATGGTGTACGGAGAAAAGGGCAACATGAAGCTACATCTTATTAGTAATTTGAAAGCACAAAAACTAATAAGAAAAGGTTGCTATGTTGTTCTAGCACACGTCGAGAAAGTACAAACTGAAGAAAAGAGCATCAATGATGTTCCCGTCACAAAAGAATTTCCCGATGTATTTCCGAAAGAATTACCGGGATTACCTCCACATCGATCTGTTGAATTTCAAATAGATCTTGTACCAGGAGCTGCACCAATAGCTCGTGCTCCTTATAGACTCGCACCCAGCGAGATGAAAGAACTGTAAAGCCAACTGCAGGAACTATTAGAACGTGGTTTCATTCGACCAAGCACATCACCATGGGGAGTTCCTGTTTTGTTTGTCAAGAAGAAGGATGGTACATTTAGGTTGTGTATTGACTACAGAGAGTTGAACAAACTTACCATCAAAAACCGTTATCCACTGCCGAGAATTGACGACTTATTTGATCAACTACAAGGCTTGTCGGTTTATTCGAAGATCGATTTACGTTCTGGATATCATCAAATGCGAGTAAAGGAGGATGATATTCCAAAAACTGCTTTTAGGACGCGTTATGGTCATTACGAGTTTATGGTTATGCCGTTTGGATTGACTAACGCACCAGCTGTGTTCATGGACCTTATGAACCGAGTGTGTGGGCCATATCTTGACAAGTTTGTCATTGTTTTCATCGATGACATACTTATTTACTCAAAGAATGATCAAGAGCACGAAGAACATTTGAGAAAAGTGTAGAAGTATTGAGGAAAGAAAAAATGTACGCTAAGTTTTCAAAGTGTGCATTTTGGTTGGAAGAAGTTCAATTCCTCGATCACATAGTGAACAAAGAAGGTATCCAGGTGGACCCGGCAAAGATCGAAACCGTTGAAAAGTGGGAAACCCCAAAAACTCCGAAGCATATACGTCAATTTTTAGGATTGGCTGGTTACTACAGAAGATTCATCCAAGATTTCTCCAAAATAGCAAAACCCTTGACTGCATTAACGCATAAAGGGAAGAAATTTGAATGGAAGGATGAACAAGAGAAGGCGTTTCAATTATTGAAGAAAAAGTTAACTACGGCACCTATATTGTCATTGCCTGAAGGGAATGATGATTTTTTGATTTATTGTGACGCATCAAAGCAAGGTCTCGGTTGTGTATTAATGCAACGGACGAAGGTGATTGCTTATGCGTCTAGACAATTGAAGATTCACGAGCAAAATTATATGACGCATGATTTGGAATTAGGCGCGGTTGTTTTTGCATTAAAGACTCGGAGGCACTACTTATATGGGGTCAAAAGTATTATATATACCGACCACAAAAGTCTTCAACACATATTTAATCAGAAACAACTGAATATGAGGCAGCGTAGGTGGATTGAATTGTTGAATGATTATGACTTTGAGATTCGTTACCACCCAGGGAAGGCAAATGTGGTAGCCGATGCCTTGAGCAGGAAGGACAGAGAACTCATTTGAGTAAAATCTATGAATATAATGATTCACACTAACCTTACTACTCAAATAAAGGAGGCGCAACAAGGAGTTTTAAAAGAGGGAAATTTAAAGGATGAAATACCCAAAGGATCGGAGAAGCATCTTAATATTCGGGAAGACGGAACCCGGTATAGGGCTGAAAGGATTTGGGTACCAAAATTTGGAGATATGAGAGAAATGGTACTTAGAGAAGCTTATAAAACCAGATACTCAATACATCCTGGAACGGGGAAGATGTACAAGGATCTCAAGAAACATTTTTGGTGGCCGGGTATGAAAGCCGATGTTGCTAAATACGTAGGAGAATGTTTGACGTGTTCTAAGGTCAAGGCTTAGCATCAGAAACCATCAGGTCTACTTCAACAACCTGAAATCCCGGAATGGAAATGGGAAAACATTACCATGGATTTCATCACTAAATTGCCAAGGACTGCAAGTGGTTTTGATACTATTTGGGTAATAGTTGATCGTCTCACCAAATCAGCACACTTCCTGCCAATAAGAGAAGATGACAAGATGGAGACGTTAGCACGACTGTATTTGAAGGAAATTGTCTCCAGACATGGAATACCAATCTCTATTATCTCTGATAGGGATGGCAGATTTATTTCAAGATTCTGGCAGACATTACAGCAAGCATTAGGAACTCGTCTAGACATGAGTACTGCCTATCATCCACAAACTGATGGGCAGAGTGAAAGGACGATACAAACGCTTGAAGACATGCTACGAGCATGTGTTATTGATTTCGGAAACAGTTGGGATCAACATCTACCGTTAGCAGAATTTTCCTACAACAACAGCTACCATTCAAGCATTGAGATGGCGCCGTTTGAAGCACTTCATGGTAGAAAGTGCAGGTCTCTGATTTGTTGGAGTGAAGTGGGGGATAGACAGATTACGGGTCCGGAGATAATACAAGAAACTACCGAGAAAATCATCCAAATTCAACAAAGATTGAAAACCGCCCAGAGTCGACAAAAGAGCTACGCGGACAGTAAAAGAAAAGATATAGAGTTTGAAATTGGAGAAATGGTCATGCTTAAGGTTTCACCTTGGAAAGGCGTTGTTCGATTTGGTAAACGGGGGAAACTAAATCCAAGGTACATTGGACCATTCAAGATTATAGATCGTGTCGGACCAGTAGCTTACCAACTGGAGCTACCTCAACAACTCGCGGCTGTACATAACACTTTCCACGTCTCAAACTTGAAGAAATGTTTTGCTAAAGAATATCTCACTATTCCGTTGGACGAAATCCAAATCAATGAAAAACTTCAATTCATTGAAGAACCCGTCGAAATAATGGATCGTGAGGTTAAGAGACTTAAACAAAACAAGATACCGATTGTTAAGGTTCGATGGAATGCTCGTAGAGGACCTGAGTTCACCTGGGAGCATGAAGATCAGATGAAGAAGAAATACCCGCATTTATTTCCAGAAGATACGTCAACACCTCCAACTGCTTAAAATTTCGGGACGAAATTTATTTAACGGGTAGGTACTATAGTGACCCGAACTTTTCCATGTTTACATATATATTAAATGAAATTGATATTTACATGATTAAGTGTTTCCAACATGTTAAGCAATCAAACTTGTTAAGACTTGATTAATTGAAATAGGTTTCATATAGACAATTGACCACCCAAGTTGACCGGTGATTCACGAACGTTAAAACTTGTAAAAACTATACGATGACATATATATGGTTATATATATAGTTAACATGATTTTATTATAAGTATGTATCTCATTAGGTATTTTAACAATGAGTTATATACATAAAAATGAGACTATTAATTTAAGAAACTCGAAAATGATATATATAACGATTATCGTTATAACAACGTCTTACTAGGTACATATGAATCATATTAAGATATTGATACACTTGGTTAATTATGTTAAATGATAAGTAAATATATTATTAAGTGTATTAACAATGAAATACATATGTAAAAATAAGACTACTAACTTAATGATTTCGAAACGAGACATATATGTAACGATTATCATTGTAACGACATTTAACTGTATATATATCATACTAAGATATATTATATATCATAATATCATGATAATATAACAATTTAACATCTCATTTGTTATAATAAATAATGGGTTAACAACATTCAACAAGATCGTTAACCTAAAGGTTTCAAAACAACATTTACATGTAACGACTAACGATGACTTAACGACTCAGTTAAAATGTATATGCATGTAGTGTTTTAATATGTATTCATAAACTTTTTAAAGACTTCAAGAAACTTATAAAAATAATTCTACTTAACAAAAATGCTTACAATTACATCCTCGTTCAGTTTCATCAACAATTATACTCGTATGCACCCGTATTCGTACTCGTACAATACACAGCTTTTAGATGTATGTACTATTGGTATATACACTCTAATGATCAGCTCTTAGCAGCCCATGTGAGTCACCTAACATATGTGGGAACCATCATTTGGCAACTAGCATAAAATATCTCATAAAATTACAAAAATATGAGTAATCATTCATGACTTATTTACATGAAAATAAAATTACATATCCTTTATATCTAATCCATACACCAACGACCAAAACACCTACAAACACTTTCATTCTTCAATTTTCTTCATCTAATTGATCTCTCTCAAGTTCTATCTTCAAGTTCTAAGTGTTCTTCATAAATTCCAAAAGTTCTAGTTTCATAAAATCAATAATACTTCCAAGATTGCAAGTTTACTTCCAAGTTTTCTAAATCCATTCCAAGTAATCATCCAAGATCAAGAAACCTTTGTTACTTATAGTAGGTTATCTTTCTAATACAAGGTAATAATCATATTCAAACTTTAATTCAATTTCTATAACTATAACAATCTTATTTCGAGTGGAAATCTTACTTGAAATTGTTTTCGTGTCATGATTCTGCTTCAAGAACTTTCAAGCCATCCAAGGATCCTTTGAAGCTAGATCTATTTTTATAATTTCCAGTAGGTTTATCCAAGGACCTTGAGGTAGTAATAATGTTCATAACATCATTCTATTCATACATATAAAGCTATCTTATTCGAAGGTTTAAACTTGTAATCACTAGAACATAGTTTAGTTAATTCTAAACTAGTTCGCAAATAAAAGTTAATCCTTCTAACTTGACTTTTAAAATCAACTAAACACATGTTCTATATCTATATGATATGCTAACTTAATGATTTAAAACCTGGAAACACAAAAAAACACCGTAAAACCGGATTTACGCCGTCGCAGTAACACCGCGGGCTGTTTTGGGTTAGTTAATTAAAAACTATGATAAACTTTGATATAAAAGTTGTTATTCTGGGAAAATGATTTTTATTATGAACATGAAACTATATCCAAAAATTATGGTTAAACTCAAAGTGGAAGTATGTTTTCTAAAATGGTCATCTAGACGTCGTTCTTTCGACTGTAATGACTACCTTTACAAAAACGACTTGTAACTTATTTTTCTGACTATAAACCTATACTTTTTCTGTTTAGATTCATAAAATAGAGTTCAATATGAAATCATAGCAATTTGATTCACTCAAAACGGATTTAAAATGAAGAAGTTATGGGTAAAACAAGATTGGATAATTTTTCTCATTTTAGCAACGTGAAAATTGGTAACAAATCTATTACAATCATAACTTAATCAACTTGTATTGTATATTATGTAATCTTGTGATACCATAGACACGTATACAATGTTTCGACCTATCATGTCGACACATCTATATATATTTCGGAACAACCATAGACACTCTATATGTGAATGTTGGAGTTAGCTATACAGGGTTGAGGTTGATTCCAAAATATATATAGTTTGAGTTGTGATCAATACTGAGATACGTATACACTGGGTCGTGGATTGATTCAAGATAATATTTATCAATTTATTTCTGTACATCTAACTGTGGACAACTAGTTGTAGGTTACTAACGAGGACAGCTGACTTAATAAACTTAAAACATCAAAATATATTAAAAGTGTTGTAAATATATTTTGAACATACTTTTATATATATGTATATATTGTTATAGGTTCGTGAATCAACCAGTGGCCAAGTCTTACTTCCCGACGAAGTAAAAATCTGTAAAAGTGAGTTATAGTCCCACTTTTAAAATCTAATATTTTTGGGATGAGAATACATGCAGGTTTTATAAATGATTTACAAAATAGACATAAGTACGTGAAACTACATTCTATGGTTGAATTATTGAAATCGAATATGCCCCTTTTTATTAAGTCTGGTAATCTAAGAATTAGGGAACAGACACCCTAATTGACGCGAATCCTAAAGATAGATCTATTGGGCCTAACAAACCCCATCCAAAGTACCGGATGCTTTAGTACTTCAAAATTTATATCATATCCGAAGGGTGTCCCGGAATGATGGGGATATTCTTATATATGCATCTTGTTAATGTCGGTTACCAGGTGTTCACCATATGAATGATTTTTATCTCTATGTATGGGATGTGTATTGAAATATGAAATCTTGTGGTCTATTGTTACGATTTGATATATATAGGTTAAACCTATAACTCACCAACATTTTTGTTGACGTTTAAAGCATGTTTATTCTCAGGTGAATACTAAGAGCATCCGCTGTTGCATACTAAAATAAGGACAAGATTTGGAGTCCATGTTTGTATGATATTGTGTAAAAACTGCATTCAAGAAACTGATTTCGATGTAACATATTTGTATTGTAAACCATTATGTAATGGTCGTGTGTAAACAGGATATTTTAGATTATCATTATTTGATAATCTACGTAAAGCTTTTAAACCTTCATTTATGAAATAAAGGTTATGGTTTGTTTTAAAAATGAATGCAATCTTTGAAAAACGTCTCATATAGAGGTCAAAACCTCGCAACGAAATCAATTAATATGGAACGTTTTTAATCAATAAGAACGGGACATTTCATATTTCATTGTTAATACACTTAATAATATATTTACTTATCATTTAACATAATTAACCAAGTGTACCAATATCTTAATATGATTCATATGTATAGTAAGACGTTGTTATAACGATAGTCGTTATATATATCGTTTTCGAGTTTCTTAAATTAATAGTCTCATTTTTATGTATATAACTCATTGTTAAAATACCTAATGAGATACATACTTATAATAAAATCATGTTAACTATATATATAACCATATATATGTCATCGTATAGTTTTTACAAGTTTTAACGTTCGTGAATCACCGGTCAACTTGGGTGGTCAATTGTCTATATGAAACCTATTTCAATTAATCAAGTCTTAACAAGTTTGATTGCTTAACATGTTGGAAACACTTAATCATGTAAATAACAATTTCATTTAATATATATAAACATGGAAAAGTTCGGGTCACTACAGTACCTACCCGTTAAATAAATTTCATCCCGAAATTTTAAGCAGTTGGAGGTGTTGACGTATCTTCTGGAAATAAGTGCGGGTATTTCTTATTTATCTGATCTTCTCGTTCCCAGGTGAACTCGGGTCCTCTACGAGCATTCCATCGAACCTTAACAATTGGTATCTTGTTTTGCTTAAGTCTTTTAACCTCACGATCCATTATTTTGACGGGTTCTTCGATAAATTGAAGTTTTTCGTTGATTTGGATTTCATCTAACGGAATAGTGAGATCTTCTTTAGAAAAACATTTCTTAAAATTCGAGACGTGGAAAGTGTTATGTACAGCTGCGAGTTGTTGACGTAACTCAAGTCGGTAAGCTACTGGTCCGACACGATCTATAATCTTGAATGGTCCAATGTACCTTGGATTTAGTTTCCCCCGTTTACCAAATCGAACAACGCCTTTCCAAGGTGCAACTTTAAGCATGACCATCTCTCCAATTTCAAATTCTATATCTTTTCTTTTAATGTCAGCGTAGCTCTTTTGTCGACTTTGGGCGGTTTTCAACCGTTGTTGAATTTGGATGATCTTCTCGGTAGTTTCTTGTATTATCTCCGGACCCGTAATCTGTCTATCCCCCACTTCACTCCAACAAATCGGAGACCTGCACTTTCTACCATAAAGTGCTTCAAACGGCGCCATCTCAATGCTTGAATGGTAGCTGTTGTTGTAGGAAAATTCTGCTAATGGTAGATGTCGATCCCAACTGTTTCCGAAATCAATAACACATGCTCGTAGCATGTCTTCAAGCGTTTGTATCGTCCTTTCACTCTGCCCATCAGTTTGTGGATGATAGGCAGTACTCATGTCTAGACGAGTTCCTAATGCTTGCTATAATGTCTGCCAGAATCTTGAAATAAATCTGCCATCCCTATCAGAGATAATAGAGATTGGTATTCCATGTCTGGAGACAACTTCCTTCAAATACAGTCGTGCTAACTTCTCCATCTTGTCATCTTTTCTTATTGGCAGGAAGTGTGCTGATTTGGTGAGATGATCAACTATTACTCAAATAGTATCAAAACCACTTGCAGTCCTTGGCAATTTAGTGATGAAATCCATGGTAATGTTTTTCCATTTCCATTCCAGGATTTCGGGTTGTTGAAATAGACCTGATGGTTTCTGATGATCAGCTTTGACCTTAGAACACGTCAAACATTCTCCTACGTATTTAGCAACATCGGCTTTCATACCCGGCCACCAAAAATGTTTCTTGAGATCCTTGTACATCTTTCCCATTCCAGGATGTATTGAGTATCTGGTTTTATGAGCTTCTCTAAGTACCATTTCTCTCATATCTTCAAATTTTGGTACCCAAATCCTTTCAGCCCTATACCGGGTTTCGTCTTCCCGAATATTAAGATGCTTCTCCGATCCTTTGGGTATTTCATCCTTTAAATTTCCCTCTTTTAAAACTCCTTGTTGCGCCTCCTTTATTTGAGTAGTAAGGTTATTGTGAATCATTATATTTATAGATTTTACTCGAATGGGTTCTCTGTCCTTCCTACTCAAGGCGTCGGCTACCACATTTGCCTTCCCCTGGTGGTAACGAATCTCAAAGTCGTAATCATTCAACAATTCAATCCACCTACGCTGCCTCATATTCAGTTGTTTCTGATTAAATATGTGTTGAAGACTTTTGTGGTCGGTATATATAATACTTTTGACCCCATATAAGTAGTGCCTCCAAGTCTTTAATGCAAAAACAACCGCGGCTAATTCCAAATCATGCGTCGTATAATTTTGCTCGTGAATCTTCAATTGTCTAGATGCATAAGCAATCACCTTCGTCCGTTGCATTAATACACAACCGAGACCTTGCTTTGATGCGTCACAATAAATCACAAAATCATCACTCCCTTCAGGCAATGACAATATAGGTGCCGTAGTTAGCTTTTTCTTCAATAATTGAAACGCCTTCTCTTGTTCATCCTTCCATTCAAATTTCTTCCCTTTTTGCGTTAATGCAGTCAAGGGTTTTTCTATTTTAGAGAAATCTTGGATGAACCTTCTGTAGTAACCAGCTAGTCCTAAAAACTGGCGTATGTGTTTCGGAGTTTTCGGGGTTTCCCACTTTTCAACAGTTTCTATCTTTGCCGGATCCACCTTAATACCTTCTTTGTTCACTATGACACCGAGGAATTGAACTTCTTCCAACCAAAATGCACACTTTGAAAACTTAGCATACAATTCTTCCTTCCTCAATACTTCTAACACCTTTCTCAAATGTTCACCGTGTTCTTGGTCATTCTTTGAGTGAATAAGTATGTCATCAATGAAAACAATGACAAACTTGTCAAGGTATGGTCCACACACTCGGTTCATAAGGTCCATGAACACAGCTGGTGCATTAGTTAAACCAAACGGCATGACCATAAACTCGTAATGACCGTAACGTGTTCTGAAAGCAGTCTTTGGAATATCATCTTCTTTCACCCGCATTTGATGACACCCGGAACGTAAGTCAATCTTTGAATAAACAGACGAGCCTTGTAGTTGATCAAATAAGTCGTCGATTCTCGATAGTGGGTAGCGGTTCTTGATGGTAAGTTTGTTCAACTCTCGGTAGTTAATACACAACCTGAATGTACCATCTTTCTTCTTGACAAACAAAACAGGAGCTTCCCACGGTGATGTGCTTGGTCGAATGAAACCACGCTCTAAAAGTTCTTGTAATTGGCTTTGCAGTTCTTTCATCTCGCTGGGTGCGAGTCTGTAAGGAGCACGAGCTATTGGTGCAGCTCCTGGTACAAGATCTATTTGAAATTCAACGGATGGATGTGGGGGTAATCCCGGTAATTCTTTCGGAAATACATCGGGAAATTCTTTTGCGACGGGAACATCATTGACGCTCTTTTCTTCAATTTGTACTTTCTCGACGTGTGCTAGAATAGCATAGTAACCTTTTCTTATTAGTTTTTGTGCCTTCAAATTACTAATAAGATGTAGCTTCGTGTTGCCCTTTTCTCCGTACACCATTAAGGGTTTTTCTTTTTCTCGTATAATGCGAATTGCATTTTTGTAACAAACGATCTCTGCTTTCACTTCTTTCAACCAGTCCATACCGATTATCACATCAAAACTCCCTAACTCTACTGGTATCAAGTCAATCTTAAATGTTTCGCTAACCAGTTTAATTTCTCGATTCCGACATATATTATCTGCTGAAATTAATTTACCATTTGCTAATTCGAGTAAAAATTTACTATCCAAAGGCGTCAATGGGCAACTTAATTTAGCACAAAAATCTCTACTCATATAGCTTCTATCCGCACCCGAATCAAATAAAACGTAAGCAGATTTATTGTCAATAAAAAACGTACCCGTAACAAGCTCCGGGTCTTCCTGTGCCTCTGCCGCATTAATATTGAAAACTCTTCCGCGGACTTGTCCATTCGTGTTCTCCTGGTTCGGGCAATTTCTAATAATGTGGCCCAATTTTCCACATTTATAACAAACTACATTGGCATAACTTGCTCCGACACTACTTGCTCCACCATTACTTGTTCCGACACCATTTGTTCCTTTCGTTCTGTTAACCCCTGGTCCGTAGACCTCACACTTCGCCGCGCTATGACCATTTCTTTTACTCTTATTGCAAAATTTGGTGCAGAACCCCGAGTGATACTTTTCACACCTTTGGCATAGCTGCTTCTGATTGTTGTTGTAGTTGCGATTATTATTGTTGTTGGGATGATTGTTGTAGTTGCTGTTGTTGTTGTTGTTGTTGTTGTTGTTGGGCCGTTTGTTGTAGTTGCGATTGATGTTGCGATTGATGTTGCGATTGTTGGGATAGTTGTTGCGATTATTGTTGTAATTGCTGTTGTTGTTGTATTGGTGATTCTTATCACCATTTTCCTCCCACTTTCTTTTGACTTGCTTCACATTGGCCTCTTCAGTAGTTTGTTCTTTAATTCTTTCTTCAATCTGGTTCACTAGTTTGTGAGCCATTCTACATGCCTATTGTATGGAGGCGGGCTCGTGTGAACTTATATCTTCTTGGATTCTTTCCGGTAATCCTTTCACAAACGCGTCGATCTTCTCTTCCTCATCTTCGAACGCTCCCGGACACAATAGGCACAATTCTGTGAATCGTCTTTCGTACGTGGTAATATCAAATCCTTGGGTTCGTAACCCTCTAAGTTCTGTCTTGAGCTTATTGAACTCGGTTCTGGGACGGTACTTCTCGTTCATCAAGTGCTTGAATGCTGACCACGGTAGTGCGTACGCATCATCTTGTCCCACTTGCTCTAGATAGGTATTCCACCATGTTAACGCAGAACCTGTGAAGGTATGCGTAGCGTACTTCACTTTGTCCTCTTCAGTACACTTACTTATGGCAAACACCGATTCGACCTTCTCGGTCCACCGTTTCAATCCGATCGGTCCTTCGGTTCCATCAAATTCCAAAGGTTTGCAGGCAGTGAATTCTTTATAGGTGCATCCTACACGATTTCCTGTACTGCTAGATCCAAGGTTATTGTTGGTATGTAGCGCAGCCTGTACTGCGGCTATGTTTGAAGCTAGAAAAGTACGGAATTCCTCTTCATTCATATTCACGGTGTGTCGAGTAGTCGGTGTCATTTCCTTCAAAATAGTCAAATGGAACAAGTTAATCATACAGAATATTAAGAGTAGTTAATAGTATTTCGTAGCATAATATGAACTCATTTATAAAAGCTTTTTCTTCATATTAGCGTTTTATACGTTTAAATTCGGGTAGTACCTACCCGTTAAGTTCATACTTAGTAGCTAATATACAATTCAACTACTACAATTCTATATGAAAAACTGATTATAATAATATTTCGCGTTCAAACTTTTATACAATATTTTACAAACTTACAACACCGTTTATTTTACATAAAGCATGAAATATAGCACACAATAACTTTGATACAAGATAGTTGTGAAGGTAATTCTAGCTAGTACACAAGTCGTTTAGCAAAGGCAATAAAGACACGTAATTCATACGTCCAGAAACAAGTCATGCATTCTGGTTTTACTAGGACTACTTCCCATCCTTGGTCTTGTGGAACATAACTGTTATGGCCGTTGATAAGACAGTGTGTTGTAACGTCGTCAAAGGGACGAGGGTTACATAATGACCAACAGTCTTGTAATAACCTAAAAACCTCATTTCTTACCCCAATTACCGACTCCGTCACTTGTGGGAACGTTTTGTTTAATAGTTGTAGCCCGATGTTCTTTTTCTCACTTTGGTGAGAAGCGAACATTACTAACCCGTAAGCATAGCATGCTTCTTTATGTTGCATGTTAGCCGCTTTTTCTAAATCATGAAGTACTATATTCGGATACATTGAGTCAAAATAATTTCTTAACCCGTTGCGTAAAATAGTATTTGGGTTCCCCGCAATATATGCGTCAAAGTAAACACATCGTAACTTATGGGTTTCCCAATGTGATATCCCCCATCTTTCAAACGAAAGTCTCTTATAAACCAAGACATTCTTGGAACGTTCTTCGAATGTCTTACAAACTGATTTCGCCGTAAATAGTTGTGTCGAAGAATTCTGACCGACTCTAGACAAGATTTCATCAATCATGTCTCCGGGTAGGTCTCTTAAAATATTGGGTTGTCTATCCATTTTGTGTTTTTATACTGTAAAATAGACAAGAGTTATATTCATAAAAAAAATACTTATTAATACAAGCAATTTTTACATATATCATAAAGCATAAGCACACTATATTACATATATTACACCACACGAATACAACTATCTTATTCCGACTCGCTCGTTTCTTCTTCTTCAGTTTTGGTTCGTTTTGCCAAGTTTCTAGGGATATATGATGTTCCCCTAATACGAGCTGTCATTTTCCACAACGGTTTAGAAAAACCTGGTGGTTTAGAGGTTCCCGGGTCATTGTTACAACTTAAGGGCTTCGGGGGTTGACGATACATATAATGTTCATCGGGGTTGGAATTAGATTTCTCTATTTTTATGCCCTTTCCCTTATTATTTTCTTTTGCCTTTTTAAATTCAGTTGGGTTAATTTCTATAACATCATCGGAATTCTCGTCGGAATCCGATTCATCGGAGAATTGGTAATCCTCCCAATATTTTGCTTCCTTGGCGGGAACACCATTGACCATAATTAACCTTGGTCGGTTGGTTGAGGATTTTCTTTTACTTAACCGTTTTATTATTTCCCCCACCGGTTCTATTTCCTCCTCAGGTTCCTCCTCTTCCGGTTCTGATTCTTCTTCCGGTTCTGATTCTTCTTCCGGTTCTTCTTCGGGAACTTGTGAATCAGTCCAATATATATTTGACTCTTCGTTATTATTAGGTGAGTCAATGGGATTTGTGCTAGAGGTAGACATCTATCACACAATATCAAACATGTTAAGAGATTAATATATCACATAATATATACATGTTAATAATATATAGTTTCCAACAAAAATGTTAAGCAATCATTTTTAAAGAAAACACGGTCGAAGTCCAGACTCACTAATGCATCCTAACAAACTCGATAAGACACACTAATGCAAATTTTCTGGTTCTCTAAGACCAATGCTCGGATACCAACTGAAATGTCCCGTTCTTATTGATTAAAAATGTTCCATATTAATTGATTTCGTTGCGAGGTTTTGACCTCTATATGAGACGTTTTTCAAACACTGCATTCATTTTAAAACAAACCATAACCTTTATTTCATAAATAAAGGTTTAAAAAGCTTTACGTAGATTATCAAATAATGATAATCTAAAATATCCTGTTTACACACGACCATTACATAATGGTTTACAATACAAATATGTTACATCGAAATCAGTTTCTTGAATGCAGTTTTTACACAATATCATACAAACATGGACTCCAAATCTTGTCCTTATTTTAGTATGCAACAGCGGAAGCTCTTAGTATTCACCTGAGAATAAACATGCTTTAAACGTCAACAAAAATGTTGGTGAGTTATAGGTTTAACCTATATATATCAAATCGTAACAATAGACCACAAGATTTCATATTTCAATACACATCCCATACATAGAGATAAAAATCATTCATATGGTGAACACCTGGTAACCGACATTAACAAGATGCATATATAAGAATATCCCCATCATTCCGGGACACCCTTCGGATATGATATAAATTTCGAAGTACTAAAGCATCCGGTACTTTGGATGGGGTTTGTTAGGCCCAATAGATCTATCTTTAGGATTCGCGTCAATTAGGATGTATGTTCCCTAATTCTTAGATTACCAGACTTAATAAAAAGGGGCATATTCGATTTCGATAATTCAACCATAGAATGTAGTTTCACGTACTTGTGTCTATTTTGTAAATCATTTATAAAATCTGCATGTATTCTCATCCCAAAAATATTAGATTTTAAAAGTGGGACTATAACTCACTTTCACAGATTTTTACTTCGTCAGGAAGTAAGACTTGGCCACTGGTTGATTCACGAACCTATAACAATATATACATATATATCAAAGTATGTTCAAAATATATTTACAACACTTTTAATATATTTTGATGTTTTAAGTTTATTAAGTCAGCTGTCCTCGTTAGTAACCTACAACTAGTTGTCCACAGTTAGATGTACAGAAATAAATCGATAAATATTATCTTGAATCAATCCACGACCCAGTGTATACGTATCTCAGTATTGATCACAACTCAAACTATATATATTTTAGAATCAACCTCAACCCTGTATAGCTAACTCCAACATTCACATATAGAGTGTCTATGATTGTTTCGAAATATATATAGATGTATCGACATGATAGGTCGAAACATTGTATACGTGTCTATGGTATCTCAAGATTACATAATATACAATACAAGTTGATTAAGTTATGGTTGGAATAGATTTGTTACCAATTTTCACGTTGCTAAAATGAGAAAAATTATCCAATCTTGTTTTACCCATAACTTCTTCATTTTAAATCCGTTTTGAGTGAATCAAATTGCTATGGTTTCATATTGAACTCTATTTTATGAATCTAAACAGAAAAAGTATAGGTTTATAGTCGGAAAAATAAGTTACAAGTCGTTTTTGTAAAGGTAGTCATTTCAGTCGAAAGAACGACGTCTAGATGACCATTTTAGAAAACATACTTCCACTTTGAGTTTAACCATAATTTTTGGATATAGTTTCATGTTCATAATAAAAATTATTTTCCCAGAATAACAACTTTTAAATCAAAGTTTATCATAGTTTTTAATTAACTAACCCAAAACAGCCCGTGGTGTTACTACGACGGCGTAAATCCGGTTTTACGGTGTTTTTCGTGTTTCCAGGTTTTAAATCATTAAGTTAGCATATCATATAGATATAGAACATGTGTTTAGTTGATTTTAAAGGTCAAGTTAGAAGGATTAACTTTTATTTGCGAACAAGTTTAGAATTAACTAAACTATGTTCTAGTGATTACAAGTTTAAACCTTCGAATAAGATAGCTTTATATGTATGAATAGAATGATGTTATGAACATCATTACTACCTCAAGTTCCTTAGATAAACCTACTGGAAATGAGAAAAATAGATCTAGCTTCAAAGGATCCTTGGATGGCTTGAAAGTTCTTGAAGCAGAATCATGACACGAAAACAATTTCAAGTAAGATTTCCACTCGAAATAAGATTGTTATAGTTATAGAAATTGAATTAAAGTTTGAATATGATTATTACCTTGTTTTAAAAATATAACCTACTATAAGTAACAAAGGTTTCTTGATCTTGGATGATTACTTGGAATGGATTTAGAAAACTTGGAAGTAAACTTGCAATCTTGGAAGTATTCTTGATTTTATGAAACTAGAACTTTTGGAATTTATGAAGAACACTTAGAACTTGAAGATAGAACTTGAGAGAGATCAATTAGATGAAGAAAATTGAAGAATGAAAGTGTTTGTAGGTGTTTTTGGTCGTTGGTGTATGGATTAGATATAAAGGATATGTAATTTTGTTTTCATGTAAATAAGTCATGAATGATTACTCATATTTTTATAATTTTATGAGATATTTTATGCTAGTTGCCAAATGATGGTTTCCACATGTGTTAGGTGACTCACATGGGCTGCTAAGAGCTGATCATTGGAGTGTATATACCAATAGTACATACATCTAAAAGTTGTGTATTGTACGAGTACGAATACGGGTACATACGAGTAGAATTGTTGATGAAACTGAACGAGGATGTAATTGTAAGCATTTTTGTTAAGTAGAAGTATTTTGATAAGTGTCTTGAAGTCTTTCAAAAGTGTATGAATACATATTAAAACACTACATGAATATACATTTTAACTGAGTCGTTAAGTCATCGTTAGTCGTTACATGTAAGTGTTGTTTTGAAACCTTTAGGTTAACGATCTTGTTAAATGTTGTTAACCCAATGTTTATTATAACAAATGAGATGTTAAATTGTTATATTATCATGATATTATGATATATAATATATCTTAGTATGATGTATATACAGTTAAATGTCGTTACAACGATAATCGTTACATATATGTCTCGTTTCGAAATCATTAAGTTAGTAGTCTTATTTTTACATATGTATTTCATTGTTAATACACTTAATAATATATTTACTTATCATTTAACATAATTAACCAAGTGTATCAATATCTTAATATGATTCATATGTACCTAGTAAGACGTTGTTATAACGATAGTCGTTATATATATCGTTTTCGAGTTTCTTAAATTAATAGTCTCATTTTTATGTATATAACTCATTGTTAAAATATCTAATGAGATACATACTTATAATAAAATCATGTTAACTATATATATAACCATATATATGTCATCGTATAGTTTTTACAAGTTTTAACGTTCGTGAATCACCGGTCAACTTGGGTGGTCAATTGTCTATATGAAACCTATTTCAATTAATTAAGTCTTAACAAGTTTGATTGCTTAACATGTTGGAAACACCTAATCATGTAAATAACAATTTCATTTAATATATATAAACATGGAAAAATTCGGGTCACTACACCTAGTTCCCTACAACCAACGCTCTGACACCATCTGTAGCGACCCGGCAAAATTGCCATTGACGGTGCCGTTAACTTAGGTCCCGTTGTGTGATCGTAGTCCCTATATGAGACGCGTTTGACCAAAATTATGTCGCATTCATTTGAAACCTACAAGACTTACAAAGTTTAGTTTACCAAACGGTTCGACAACAAGTTTAAGTTTACAAAAGTTATAAAGTATAAATGAAATAACTTGCGGCATAATAAGTTGAAAATCACGGTTTTTATAAATAGCGTAAGTATGTATGCTATAAGTTTGAATCCAAAGGTGCTATCACTAGCGTATGCATGTATGCTTGACCCCAAGCAAGTAATCAAAGTGTGCGGAAGCATGTATCAAGTAGCCAAGTATGAACCTGAGAAACATATAGAAAACTGTCAACGGAAAACGTTGGTGAAATCATAGGTGTTTGTAAACGTTGTTTTTAAACCACAAGATTTTGTATTGCCATAACGTTGATTATCAAAATCGTTTTCATTCCAAAGTTGTTATACGTTTGTAAAGCACCCAATTATCAAGACTTAACTGTTCACGAACCCCGTTATCATAGTGTTAGAACCTACACTATATACTCGAAAATATATTTCATCCGCTAACGGTAGCGAACCGTCCGAATGAGGGCTTGTCAAGCCCATGTGATCACACAACATAAGTTCACGTTTACACCCTGCAAGTGTAACTAATGATAATTGAATTGAGGCCTTTTTGTTCTAACTCCACGTGGAATGTTTGTTTTCGTACTTGTGTTCAAGCATAAAAGTATATTATACGTATATGTTTCTCATCCCACAGTTTAAAGATTAAAAGTTGTTGAAAAGGTGGGACTATGATCTCACCTTGAGTGCACGAGTATAAAGGTACTTCACAAAGTAAACGTGTGCATGAAAGTTGTTTAGCCTTGACCTAAACAAGTATGTTGTATCAATATCGGTAAACACAGTCGGTCAAAGTGTTCAATTAGTCATATGGCTCGTTACGACTCGATTAATTAGCTTGTGAATCAAATTTGCCAAGTTTCATGAAAGATACAAGTATAAGAGCAAGTTAGAATGGTTACATAAGTAATTGGTTACGTTTGATCAAAAGTCAACTTTGGTCGGGGTCAAAGTCAACAAAAAAGTCAACACGTTCGGGTCATGTCCCGAACTATTTTTCTGAGATTTTTAATCATATATAAGCATGTTAGAACAAGTTACATGTGAACCGGAGGTGCGTAGCATAGTTAGAATTAAATGGTAAACGACCAATGAAATCAGAACCTGACAGTTCATCTGGACGGCGTCCAGATTGGCTGGACAGCGTCCAGATGTGAAGGCCTGGATGGCGTCCAAGAATCTGGATGGCATCCAGATCAGTACACAGGTCTGATTGCTGATATTGCACAAGTGCACGAACCTAAACCCAAACAAACACAATTTATGATCCGCAAACAATCAAAACATGTATCTTATACCGTTGGAAAGGTAATTTGAGGAGAAAAACAACTAAACACATTTCATTAATCAATCTACCACTTACAACAACCAAAACCGCATTTAATTCTCATCATTAATTGCATCTAAGTTCATAACTCTCATTTCATGATTCGGTGATCCATTTTACATAAATGATATGCCGTTTCGAAGGTAATTAAACATACATTGCAACTAAACACTTATACAAGCAACATTGTCAAGCATTTAAGGCATCAAAATTCACATTGAAGACCACCAACCCTAACCAAAAAATCATAACCTCATAAATCATGTTATTGAAGTTTTCTTAATCAACCTACACATCAAAATAAAGCTAATGATGCTAGTAACACATTTAATACATGAACTTTATCATTAAAATAATATTTAATCATCTAAAATTCAAGATTAAGCACACCCATTTCAAGTTCATGCTAGTTTATGCAAAACAACATGATCGAGCAAATAATTCATATATTCATGCTAGACACGAGCCATAGACACTAACACCATTTTAAGTCAAAAATACGAAATAGAGAAATCTAGAGTTTTAGAAATGTTACCCAAACGAGATGAAATTGGTTCTAAAATGTAGAGGATGATGAGAGGATCACGAATATGTAATTTGTTTTGTTGTAAGCCTCCTGGATCGAATTTAGATGATGAATGAATGATTTGGGTGTTTGAGTTCAAAAATGGAAGTAGAGAAAAGAGAGAAAGAGATGAGGAGGTGAAAATGAAATGAATGGTGGAAAGAGAGGGTTGACTAGTTGACCTAGTCAACTAGTTTGCCCACTTGGCAACTTCGGTCCCTCGAGTTTGAAAGCGGGTGCATGAATTAACCGAACGAATATTTTCAAAACGCTAGAGTAATCGGGAGATGTTATAACCAAATAACGGAAATATTTAGAACGTTAGTCAATGAAAGGTACGAATTTAGATAACGGAAGATATTATCTAAAAAAAAGACGGTGTTAAAATAAATTTAACGGAAAAACGCGGAATGTTACAAATTTCACTGCTGTTGAAACCTACCTGGCCAAAATCTTATTTAAAAACAATTTTTGTCAGCTCACCTGTTGCATACCGACCTCTTCAACCATCCCTCTCACCTTACCTTCTACCTTACCTTTTTTCCCTAATTCCTTCTTTCCCTACCTTCTTCTTTTCAACGATTAAATCACAGTATCTGTGAAACTGAGAGAACCTACATCTCTTTCTCTCTCTTTCACACACTCGTATCCAGATTCGTTAAGCCATACGATCATTCAATTCAAAGGCAACGCCAAATTAGGGATTGTTTTTTCATGGAAGACGAACATTAGCCATGGCGAGTTCTCGAATTCTACAGTAGCATTGGTGGCATGGTAATATATATTTTGCATATTTTTTAAATATATATAACGTAATATATTCTTTTATTACAAATTATCGAGACATGAAGAATTGAACAGAAGTATTCAGCAATTAAGGCTGGAGTGAATGCTAAAATGGTTGAAGCTTTCGATATAAACGACTTAGCTAATGATGTTTATCAGCATAATTTTAACCATCGTCCATTTCAGGTTTGCCTCCCTGTTTTTTATTTTAATTCAGTAAATTTTGTAGATTTTTTGTTAAATAAAGTAATTTCTGCTAAAATTGTATCCGGCAATAAATCTGTAACAAGTGCTACAAAAATTGTATTTGTTGAAAGTTACTACTATTTGTATTAAATGTATAATGATGCTATCAGTATCAGTATTGTTAATATAGGGTAATATTCAGACTTTGACTGTTGACCTTGATCGTTATCGAGCAAATGTATAGCTTCTTTCTTCACCTTGCCAGCCTTATACTCGACAAAGTAATGTAAAATCCTACTAATTAATTAATTCTTTGTTAGGGAAAGACTTACAGTTTTAGAAATGTGCAACTAATGTTAGTTTCTATTTTACACTGAATGTATATGATTCACATGCTAACCAAGTCTTTAGGTCTTCTGAAACAATCTGCTGATGCTCGAGCATCATCATTTATCAAAATTCTTGAGATCATACCACAATTGATGCAACCTCCAACCATGCTTTTTGTTGAAAATGTTGCTGGATCTGAGGTTTGGAATATAAACTCCAGTTTAATCTGGTATTAACACATTGATATATATATATATATATATATATATATATATATATATATATATATATATATATATATATATATATATATATATATATATATATATATTGTTTTTTACTAAAAAGTCTTTTTTTTATCCAGACATCTGATTTTGCCCGGTATGTCGGTATCTATCTTATACCAGCTTCCATGCACCATTTGTGAGCATTGGATGAAAATAAAAAAGACATATTTAATAATTGTATATGAATATTATGTTTGCAGGCAAAAAGAAAACCTTTATCTTTCTGCAACCCAGAATTTGATGGACAACTTCTTTATGTGCCAGAACCATTACATGACCGAAAAAAGATCATACCAATAAGTGAAAATGATCGATTAAAGAGTAATTCTGATGAGATACTACAAACATGTCTTTCTATAGAATGGTTTTTGGAATCTGAAAGCACCAAAAATCTCGATGCTTTTTCACCTGAAGGTTCTTTAAACCAGTACTCTGTTCCGTCAAACTTGATAGAGAGATGGGGGAGTGCAATGGGTAGTCTTATTAGCAAGTTAATTTTCTAATTTCGGATTAATTAAAAATTTCTTGTTTTAAATTCATGTTCATGATATAATGCCTTATAGTTTAAGTGATCTTTAACAATGTTATAGATATTGTCTATCCTGATTCAACGCGCTACTGCTGTTTCACAAAGAGTTACTTTCGTTCTGTGAAGGGCACTGGCTCCCTTTTGGCAACCGTCATGGTAATTTTCCAGAATTATTATATTTTATTTTAATTTTTATTTTGCATTACAAATTTTTCTCATGTACATTATTATTATTATTATTATTATTATTATTATTATTATTATTATTATTATTATTATTATTATTATTATTATTATTATTATTATTATTATTATTATTATTATTATTATTATTATTATTATATTATATCCTTATATACTAAAGTACATTGCGAAAATTGTAGTTGCAGTTATTTTTTATTATCGTTTTGAGTTCGTGTTCACACTACAAACGGCCCCTCAAATTCGGCTCAATTTACACATCGGTCCCTCAACTTTACACTTTTTCAGGGGTAGAAAACGTAAATACATAATTTTTTTATACTAAAGTACATTGCGAAAATTGTAGTTGCAGTTATTTTTTATTGTCGTTTTGAGTTTGCGTTCACACTACAAACGGCCCCTCAAATTCGGCTCAATTTACACATCGGTCCCTCAACTTTACACTTTTTCAGGGGTAGAAAACGTAAATACATAATTTTATTAAAATAAAAAAATATAATTTCACCCGAATTTTTAATGGGCCTTATCTTCTCGCTCGGTGCGAGTTAATTTTCCCGAAATCACCATTCAACTAGAAAAAATCTAACGAACACAACGGGACTAACTACGCGCGAAACGGACATCGTTAAAAAAACACTAAATATTTTTGGCTATATTTCATACATATACATACACGTACAACAAACAACTCAACCTATTAGATATATTAGGTACCAAACAGCATATATCCAAATTCGACCGCGCGTTGAATACAACCGCAGCAACGCGCGGTCGAATTTTATCTAATTGTTGGACAATCACTAGCGTGCGTACGCATGTAATTTATATGCGGTATGCGGTATGCGGTAGCGTGTTGAATGCCTTTGTTCTCGGCATGGCGGTTACTTGGCCATCAAGCCTAATATCTTTTCCATAATTACAACCGAGATTCGGGGGATTTGTTATGGACAGGATTATCACAATCTTAGACGGTTCTAGAATTAGGGTTTGTCTATATATACTAATCCTAATTATCATTCCAGGGACATCACATTTTAGGTGGCTCACAATACATAATCATTATCATCATTCATCAAAGGTTAACAGGTTAGTCACCCTCGACAGTTTCCTACAACCTTATTCGGGCCTTTGATCGACGACCGTCATCGAAGGTGGACTTAATCACCTAGCCACCCCGCCGACATCATCATGTCGGTCAGGGTTATTCACGGTAGCCGGACCGGAGAGCTAAGTTCTAAGATCCTTAAACCTCTTTTAAACGTATTGAACATGCATATTAACCTCTTGGAAAATATATGCACGATCAAGTGGTGCTTTCATTGAGAGTCGAACTAATTCAAGACGTGTTTAATTGTTTTTCCTTTTAAAAGTTTTGAATTATAAAGCTCATTACTCTCACAGTTTTCTCGAATTTTTTGTTTCTTTAACATAATCATGAGTTCCGGGGAATCATCGGAACGTACTCAAACGGACAACCAGAACAGCCGTCTGGTAATCAGCCAACGCAAGCTATGACTACGGGGGGGGGGGGGGGGGGGGGGGGGGGATAAACGCCTTACCCTCCACCTATGTCCGGTGAACCTTTCCAAAGGTATAAACCGATATTCCCGGATGGAATTATGCCGCCAAGGGCACACTCGCCGGTTACAACCACGCGGCTAGATTTTTCTGCAGTGGATCCAAGAGTTATCTTTGCAGGCACTGGCGGCGAAACTATAGGCTCGCATGTAGTATGCTGCGGCCAGGTGCCTATTTACAGCACCACGGTTTCAATCCCTCTGCAGACGCAGGGTTGTCAGCAAAATTCGTCGTTTACACCACTGTAGCCTTGGCAGCCGCCGCGCCCAATTTTACAATTTCTATCCCCTGCGGATGCGCAAGCATTACTTAATAGTTGGGGGTTCGGTGTCATTCCAGACGCCAATTCTCATTGGACGCCGATAACCGCAGAGCAGGAAAGCACTGCACATACGGTTGGACTCATAACGACATATCCTCAAGTCTCGCAGGCATCTGCGCCATAGGTTTCGGCACCTTTTCAGCTACCTGTATACTCTGCGCCGGCAAGCCTGCCATCTTTTCCAACGCACCATCCTTGGTTATATCCGCAGACGCAGGGGCAACCTTGGCAAAATATCCAGGGGCAGGCGAATCTCGCAAGCCAATTTATGCATGCGGAACCTCCTGACATGGTCCACTTATTTTTGCAACATGATTTTGTTCAGGATATGATGAAGCGTTTCTTCGCAGGACTCAAAAGGGGATCATGTTAAACCACCCTTTGAGCTACCAACCACTTTTGATAAGTTTTCTCCGCATATAACCGCGTATCCGTTTCCATCAGCACCAAAGATACCTCACACGTTAGGTACCTACAATGGCTTGACTGACCCAGATGATTTCCTGCAGCGTTTCGAGGGCACGATGCGCACCCAAGGGTGGGTTGACCCAGTTGCATGTCAGATATTTCCCATGACGTTGCAGGGCATTGCGCGTGAATGGTTCAATAAACTTCCAGTAAGTAGCATATCCAGGTTCATGGATTTGCGTACGAAGTTCTTGCTGCAGTATCAAAATCAAAGGCCGCGCAAATGTACTCACATTGAATGTCACGATATTGTGTAGAAACCCAAGGAATCATTGGAAGAATTTCTCACGAGATATACTAATGAGTGCTTGCGCATACCGGACCTAAAGCCGGAGCAGCAGATTTCCGGGCTGATACATGGTATAAGTACAGAGCGTCATCCAACGCTGGTAAGGCGTCTACGCCATACAGTGCCAACAACTTATGCTGAAGCGCTTAATAAATGCCATGATTATATGCGGAGTGGCGAAGATAATGATATTCCAATAGCTAGCTCACGCAATGAAAGGAAAGACGATGATGATCGCTCGCGCGATCAAAATCGCGGTAACAGCTCTCGCGGAAGATACCCTAGTGGTGGTCCTATAAGAAATGATAAAGGGCGAGCAAGCGGTGGTTTTCGAAACAATAATCAGCGCGGTATTAATAATCAGAATTATGCGCTGCTCAAAAGCTTGTCTAAAACACCAAAAGAGATTTTGGCAACCGAACCAGTATGCGCAACCTTTGCGGTTCCAACTCCGCTGACAGAATTTGGCAAGCGGGATAAAACAAAATATTGCGAGTTCCATGACGATCACGGCCATGACACCAATCGGTGTAAAAATTTAATGGAGCGAGTGCTGGAAGCGCTACGCGCAGGAAAATTAGATCATCTCAAGCTGCCAAAGAAAGATAAGGGAAAGGCCGCGGAAGAAAGTTCAAAAGTCAAAACGTTCGCATGGCAAAAAGCAGATAAAGCTAAAAGCGCCGAAGTAACCATCAATATGGTTGACGCGGAAAGAGTCGGTCAACGAAGAAAGTGCAGTGATTACCAGGATTGGGAACTCATTCCAATTTCATTCCCTCCTGTAATGTCAATCGATACAGCTAACGAACCTGTCATCATCAAGTGTCGCATTCCTGATCACGGTATACAGATCAAACGCATGCATGTTGATACCGGTAGTGGTGTCGACATTATGTACGAACATTGCTATCGTTTTCTTCCCGCAGAAGTCAAAGCGCAGTTATGCCAGCCCAATATTACGCTATCAGGATTCTCTGGGGAAAGCTCGTGGCCGCTTGGCCGCATAGAGCTTGTAGTAGAACTTGCGGATGACAAGAATCCGCAGTTGGTTAGAAGCGAGTTAATTGAATTTTATGTGGTCAGTTCGAGTTCGCGCTACAATGCGCTTCTGGGGAGAAATTTCTTACGGCGTTTTAACATTATAGCCTCAGTAGTGCATGACTTGATCAAGTTTCCTACCATGGGTGGAATTGCTATAATTGTGTCACATCAAGCAACCGAGTTATGTGGTTCAGTTGTGCATGTAAGCATTCCCAGTATAGGAGAACAGCTTAAAAGCAGTGCAGTCATAGCTAACCTCTTGCATTCGGACAAGCGAATCAAAATTGGCGCAGGCTTGTCAGCCGAAACTAAGGCTAAATTGCACGGTATATTGTCCGCTAATGCAGATGTTTTCGCATGGCAAGAATCAGACATGACAGGGGTCCCGTGGGATATTTCGGAACATAAGTTGAATGTTAATCCGTTACTTACACCCGTCAGGCAGAAGAAGCGGCACATGGCCCTTGAACGCAGTGATTAGCTATGCGCAGAAGTTGATAATCTTGTCACAGCAAACATTTTGCGGGAAGTGCGGTACCAGACATGGGTTGCTAAACCCTGTGTTTGTGAAAAAAGCTGATGGTAACTGGCGGATGTGCGTTGATTTTAAGGACATTAACAAAGCGTGTCCTAAAGACAATTACCCTCTCCCAGAGATTGACTAGAAGGTAGAGTCGTTGTCAGGTTTTTGGTACAAATGCTTTCTGGATGCGTATAAGGGTTATCACCAAATCCTCATGGCTGCGGAAGATGAGGATAAAACTGCTTTTCATACGCCGCAGGGTATTTATTGTTATACTAAGATGCCTTTCGAATTAAAGAACGCAGGAGCTACCTATCAGCGCGTAATTGACGCAGCCTTCAAGCACCAAATTGGGAGAAATCTTGAAGTATATGTCGATGATTTGGTAATTAAAGGTAACACCCAAGAAGAAATGCTCGCAGACATCCTGGAAACATTTGCGTCTTTACGCAGGATTAACATGAAACTTAACCCGCTCAAGTGTAGTTTTGGGGAAGAGGAAGGCAAGTTTCTAGGTCATGTGGTGACGGCGCGAGGAATCAAGGCGAATCCCAAAAAGGTTGAGGCCATTGATAGTTTACCATCTCCAAGGACAAAGAAAGACGTTCAGAGTCTAACCGGGAAGCTCGCGGCGATTACGCGGTTTCTGTCAAAAGCCGCAGAAAGGCAGTTACCGTTCTTCAATACTTTGAACAATTGTTTAAAGAAAAAAGACTTTGTATGGACTCAGGTGTAAAGACCCATCCCAATCCATAAGAACGAATACAATAACATATGATTACATTGCGAGGTATTTGACCTCTATATGATACATTTTACAAACATTGCATTCGTTTTTAAAAGACAAACTTTCTTTACATCGAAAGTTGACGGCATACATACCATTTCATAATATATCCAACTATAAATGACTTAATAATATTCTTGATGAACTCAACGACTTGAATGCAACGTCTTTTGAAATATGCCATGAATGACTCCAAGTAATATCTCTAAAATGAGCAAATGCACAGCGGAAGATTTCTTTCATACCTGAGAATAAACATGCTTTAAAGTGTCAACCAAAAAGTTGGTGAGTTCATTAGTTTATCAAAATCGATCATTTCCATCATTTTAATAGACCATAAGATTTTCATTTCCATTTCTCATAAATATACATCCCATACATAGAGACAAAAATCATTCATATGGGTTAAACACCTGGTAACCGACATTAACAAGATGCATATAAGAATATCCCCATCATTCCGGGACATCCATCGGACATGATAAAAAAAACATCGAAGTACTAAAGCATCCGCTACAACAGATGGGGTTTGTTGAGCCCAATAGATCTATCTTTAGGATTCGCTTTAATTAGTAGACTGGTTTACTAATTCTTAGGTTACCAAGCAAAAGGGGCATATTTGGCTTCGATCATTCAACCATAGAATGTAGTTTCAATTACTTGTGTCTATTTCGTCAAACATTTATAAAAGCGTATGTATTCTCAGTCCCAAAAATATATATTGCAAAAGCATTTAAAAGGGGAGTAATGAAACTCACAATACTGTATTTCGTAGTAAAAATACATATGACGTCATTGAACAAGTGCAAGGTTGGCCTCGGATTCACGAACCTATATTAAGTATATATATATATATATATATATATTTATATAATGTTCAATATCTGTTTAACAATTTAGGTCAAGTCATAGTGTATCACAATCCTAATGCTCGAGTCTAATATAAAGTCAACAAAAGTCATCTTGACCCAAAATGACTTCCAAAATCTATACATGATTATTATATAACTTAAATATAGACATTTTATATATATTTAAATATATTTATCAGATTTTATTAAAGTAAATAATAAAAATTATTTGTTAATAAAAATTTATATTTAAAATTTACATAAGATAAAAATATACTTTTTATACATTTTAAATAATAAAATTCATAAAGTTCACTTAATATCATAAAAATATAGTGGTACGTAATTTTAATGTAATTATATTATGTGTGGTAAAAATATCTTTGTATCACATATTTATTTGATAAAATAATATTGATAATAATAATAATAAGTAAAAGTTGTATTATTTTGTAATAATAATAATTATTATTATTCTACTAATAAAAATAAAAATATTTATATTTACTTAAAATGATATTAATTATGATAAAAGGATAATTTATAATAACAAATAGATTTCTATTAAAAATAATAATTTTAGTAAAAATGATGGTTTTAATATTAATAATACTTTTAATAATAATAATGATAAAAATAATAAGAACGATAATTTTATCTAAATCAATATCTTACAATATTTTAATTTCGTCATGATACTCATACTCCTTATTTCCTAATCGATTTGTTTAATAGCTTTTAGTCGTCTTTTATATCGCGTTCATATTAATGATAATAATAGTAATCATAATAATTAGGTGTTACTAATATTAGTTTTAATTATAATAATACTAATGATAATAATACTAATTATAACTTTAACGAAAATAACGATAATAATAATAATAAAAATAATAATTTTTAATGATAATACCTTTTATTGATAATGATGATAATAATAATAATAATAATAATAATAATAATAATAATAATAATAATAATAATAATAATAATAATAATAATAATAATAATGATAATAATAATTAGATAAAAACTATAACGACGATAATAACGACGATAATAACGACGATAATAATAATAATTTTTAATAATAACACAAAAATTCAATTGACTATAACTTCTAATCCGTTCATCGAAACCATTCGATATCTAAATGAAAAGTTCTTAATTTTTCGCTACCTTTCCAATGACATGCATATCTTATACCTTATCTCAACCGCATGTGTAACTAATTCAGGATTCAATATATCCTATCTAACGACAATATCAAAAATACAAGCATGCATAATCCTATATACTAGAGTACTAGTCAGGGATACACTATTAATATATAAAAGTTAAGTTATGAGTGCTCACGTATCAATATTGAGATTCAATATTGCAGGAAAGTACGTAGACGCAACGAAGATGATAAACACTATATTGACCCTACGAGCATACCCCCGAACATTACACATCACCTCCATAGCTATAACCCATAATTTCCTTAGCCCTATCCTACTCGAAAAATCCATTTTTGAAAACATGCGAGCAGAACCTCGTCGTAGTATTTTATGTATAATAATACTAATAATAATACTCCTAAACATAAGATTAATAATAATATTAATCTTAATAATAATAATAATAATAATAATAATAATAATAATAATAATAATAATAATAATAATAATAATAATAATAATAATAATAATAATAATAATAATAATAATAATAATAATAATAATAATAATAATAATAATATAAATCCTACGGAGTATGTAAATGAATGTGTGTAAACTGAATCCAATTCATTCGATATTTAAAGGCTACTTTCACCACCTAACCACCTCATGCACTTGCATGAGAATTGTGTGGAGAGCTCATGCGAGTGCATGAGACACAAATTCAACTCACATTCATTCATTTTAGGCTACCGACACCCATTTATTTAATATAAATAATTATATATATATATTTAATCTTTATAATTAATTATATATTATATTATATTCACGTGCATAGTAGTCTTGTAATTTTTGTTCCTATGACTTATACGTTGACGCTCGATTTATGTCCCGGTTCTGGTTTTTCGAACGCCCTTTCGTACGCTAAGAAAACTTGTCCTTTACGTTACGCGACGTGTACCTTTATCAATAATTAGACTTTAACATGGATAGACTATATTATCCAACGCATAATCTTTTATATTTGAGTGTCGTGGTCATTTGCTTCCATAAATCAAAGTCTCGTTGTTTATTAAAATATATTACTTTAAATCAACCATTAAATATTATATTTTGTCACTTGTAAAATATATATATATATCCTTATTTTAAAAAATATATATATAAATTTGTTCATATTGAAATATTTACTTAATAATACAATATTTAGTTTTTCAAAACTAATTATATTTTAAAAGTTCATTTTGGAATCGTTTAGATAGTAGAAAAATATAATACCAAATCACGTTTACATTTTTGAAACACTTTATATATTTGTAATTTATAATATAAGCTTTATTTAAATTCTTCAAAAGTCATATACAAATTATCTTATAAAATATTTTAATAATAAAGTTCTTTTTAAACAAAAATGTTTTTGTACGTTTAAATAAATATGAGAACTTTGTTTTTCCAAAACTAAATATATTTAAGAATCATTTTACTAAAAAGGTTATAATAGTAGAAGTTGTTATATCGTAAAATGTTTTAGAAAGGTAAGATTAAATACACTCTTAATAGGTTTCAAGTTTTTAAGTTAACGTTTGTTGGTGAAACGTGATATGAAGTCCAAAGGTTAGATAAACGTATGAAATCATCTTAATGTAAAATGTCGATATCCAACGTCTAAGTTATTTACATTCCACGTTCCAACTTTAAGATGAAAGTTAAAATAGTTATCTTATTAAAATCACGAGGAAAATGTTGTAAAGCATGATTTGAAAATCAAATAGGAATTTCCATTAACTCTTGTCGAGTTCCCGTTAATTGACACTTTTGTTCTTACTTGTAATTCACTTTACCAATTATTCCGAATACCGTTAAAAAGAAAAGGTCCCCTAAGTCAAAGTGGACCTCTCAATCAGAGACACGTAAATCATATCGTAATGAATCTTGATAATTCAACCATTTGATATTATCTTATAAATTGATCTATATTCTTATATTGAAACTAATATGGTTATGTAAAGTATTATTCACCAAACACTCTTATTAACGTTTTCAAGTCATAATAATACTTTCATAATTATTTTCATAACAACCAACCCATTAAATGTTTTATTAATATTTTTCAATTTACTAATCACGCATATGTATATATTCATACATATCTATTTACACATAATTGTACGTGAATCATCGAGAGCAGTCGAAGGGTAAATGAATACATGAACATAGTTCAAAGTTTTTTTGAGATTTCAACATTACAGACTTTGCTTATCGTGTCGGAAATATATAAAGATTAAGTTTAAATTTGTTCGCAAATTTCTGGGTTGTCACAGTACCTACCCGTTAAAGAAATTTCGTCCCCAAAATTTGATCAAGGTCGTCATGACTAACAGTAAGAATGTTATTATGACGAATATAAGCTGATACATAGAATTTTATCATGATTAAGAAATACGGATAAAATAATTCAATTTTTCGAAGCGTATGAGTGAAGCTATCGTAAAAGAGTGAAATGAGAAAATAGAGAATTGCCTTATCTTTTGACATCATCACAGTTGATTAAAGGAAATCTTTGTAATCTATATAGGATTTGATTCTTCGGCGATTAAGGAAATTATGATCCTCTTCGATTTAATGCGATAATCCATCTTGATTTCTCTGTCGGATATTTTACTATAAATCCACCTCCTTCATTTCCTTACAACTCACACCTTCTATTCTTTCTCCCTTAACTCATACTTTAAAGCATTCATCAATATGCTCCATCCCGTTCTGATTCTTGATATATTCCTAACTTTCATATCTGTCATTCTTCTCTTTCATCTCCCACCGGAGGATTTTATTTACTTTTACTATTACCTTGGGGTTATAGTGTTTTTAATTCTCCCGTGTCTTTACGTTGCAATACGTATTGATATACACGGTTTGTAATTTATGTGTTGTCGTCGAGGTTTATATTCTCCCATGTATTTCAGAATTCCATGCTTTTGTCTCTTCTTCCCGACTTCAAGTCAAGCGAATAACGGTCCAGAATTCGTAGGTATGGATTTCAAAATGAATATAGTTAATGTTTTAAGAAAGAAATTATAATAGTACGGTCTTGATTTGTCAAATTACCAGAATATCCTGGAAAAGACCGAATCATCAAGAAAATATTTTCTTGATATTTTTAGAGGTTAAATAGAATACAAGAGTCGTGTAACATGGCACATGATGACGTTATGATCTGTGAATCATCACGTTTCATTTAGAAACTCAACATAACTTACTGTAATATAATCACGACAAAATTTCATGGGGGGTCCCTGTGGTTTGTTTGAAACATCATTCAGAGTCCAAATCTCATTTTTGAACTTGGGGGTTCACTAAACTTTGTGCTTGTTTCATCGGGGGTCCAATGCCTAAACGTCTGTGAGTTTTTAATGTTTTAAACCCTCACATGACTTGCACATGAGGGTATCTTCGTCTCTCTCATCTAAACCCCACACCTTAAATGCATACCTGCACGTATTCTTCCCCATTCTCCTCCATTTTTTTCGTTTGAACCTGTAAAAACAAGATAAGGTATGGTAAATTGCTATTGTGGAAGGCGTGCATTGATTCAGTTGTCCAAAACAAGTAAAAACCCTAAGAGGCATTTTTACACCTGTTCAAAAAAGGTACTCGATTAATTTAGGGTTATATAAACCCTAATTCGTAAATTATGTATATTTCTCCATATCTTCGAATTAAAATAGGGTTTTGTTTAGTATTCTGAGTGCAGCTTCTTTGAATGGATTGATCCACCAATTTGTCAAGATTGTAAACAACTTCAACGGGATCTAAGAAGGATGAAGATAATTGTCATTTGCAGCTGGATAATTTTTGTTGTTTATGTTATGTTTTTTAAGTAAAAGGTGTTGTAATGTTGTGTTTTGGTTATTTTGTAACTGAATATGAATGTATGTTGGTTGTCTTTTGAATGAAAATGAATGGAAAGGTTGTTGTTTATATCCTGGATAAATGCAGAAAATGAGTGAGTACCAATACAGAAAGATTCATAATAACAAGTACCTAAATGGCATTACAATAGTGAGTACCAATACATAATAAAAATGGCATTACACTATTGAGTACCAAAATGGTATTACATTTAACCAAGTTCAGAATCAAAAGATTCATAATAACAAGTACCTAAATAAAACTATTACATAACCAAGTTCAGAATCAAAATGATTCATAATAACAAGTACCTAAAAAAACCATTACATAAGTACCAAACAACATAGTTCAACCATTACATAAGTACCAAAATAAAACCATTACAAAAGTAACAAACACCAAAATAAAACCATTACATGATCACTTCTTCTTCTTTGTCCCACTTGTACTACCACCAGCCTTCTTCTTTGTCCCCACATTTTGACTTCCTGATGTGCAGCCTCTCTTGTTATGACCTAGTTCACCACAAGTACCACAGGTTATGCTCTTTCCCTCTCTTGATAATTTCCCACCCTTGTTCATACTTACCTTTTCATCCATTCCTTTTCTCCTTGACTTTTTTGGTCTACCAGCTGAAGCTACAGTTTTTGGTGGTAGTAGTTTGGTTGCACTTGGTTTTTGCCACATACTTCTGCCATTAATTGGTTTAATGGTAAAAGCATATGTCCTTCTCCAAGTATCTAAGAAGTAAACAGGGTTCACCCAATGTTCTGGTACACCTACATCACCAGAATTATCTCCCAAGTTCCAAATACTAGCTACTGCATGTTTGCAGGGCATGCCTGTAATTTCCCACCTCCTACAAGCACAAGTCCTATTATCCAAATCTACCACAGACTGTTCACCACTAACACCATTAACTTGATATAGTTCATTGCCACTCCATATAACCTGCATCTTATGGGCTTCTTTACAGATTGCATCAAACATTTTTTTGGCTCCTGGTGTAAAAGGTCCATCACACTTGCTGCTTTTTTCCATAGAAGTAACAATTTTTCTCATCAAATATTCCCTAATGTACTCTAAGCAACTAATTATGGGTTTATCTCTAGCATCCACCAACCAACGATTAAAAACCTCACATATATTATTTAACAGCACATCAGACTTAGCCCTTCCTGTAAAAGTTAATTAATAGGCTTACTAATTTATGAAGTAACTAAAACATATATAGTAAATAAGTCAATACATACCACTAAAGTGACTTCTTGACCATTGAGATGGTGGGATCTTGGATAAATAGGTGTGGCAAGGCTCACTAAATCCCTTTAAATCAAGCATTGCCTTTTGAAAGTGAGGCACAGTAGTTGCAGTTGCACACTTCCACAAGTGATTTTTAAATGCATTTCCAGTGAAGCCTCTTGTTTTCATGTTTTCATGAATGTGCCTCAAACAATACCTATGTTCAGCACTAGGAAAAATTCTCTTAACAGCATGTGTTAAACCCTGAAACAAATCAGATTAATGGCATGTTAATGTAAAGTTAAGACTAATAAATGTTCAAAAATCAGAATACTAATGAATCATACCTTTTGTCGATCACTAATGAATGTAAAATTGGAGTTTTTATTCAGATCCAAATCTTTACCTAAACAATTCAAGAACCAAGACCATGAGTTGTAGTTTTCCTGCTCTACAACTGCATATGCCACTGGATATATTCCATTATTAGAGTCTAACCCAACTGCAGTCAATAACTGTCCAGTAGCTGGTGGTTTCATGAAAGCCCCATCAACTCCTAGTAAATCTCTACCCAAAGTCCTGAATCCTTGTTTCAATGGACCCAAACAAACATAAATCCTCTGAAATAATTTTTCTGTGTCAGATGCATCTTGTGTTTCAACTGTAACAGTTGTACCAGGGTTGCATCTCACCAATTCTTCTCCATAACTTCTAAGATCTGCATACTGTTCTTTAAAGTCACCCATCATTGTTTCCAAAGCTTTTTTCAAAACTCTATATGCTTTTATCTTTGAAACTTTTAGCTCTGTTTGTATTTCTAGTTGGGCTTTCACTGCCTTGGTTGGAATAGTAGGGTTAGAAGGTAGTTGATGGATTAATTTAGTAGCAAGATAATCTGAGGTACAGTGATGGATAATCCTTGTAAATTGGCATTTATGTTTATCATCTAATCTCTTGATGGTCCATAACTTTGTCTCGGGGTCTGGTGAAGCATGTAAAAGCCATTTACATTCAATATTGTATTTTCTTTTTTGTCTCTTTTCATTCAATACCCCCTTTTCACCACATGATCCCTTACCTTTACCACCTTTACCCTTCTTTGTCTTTTTTGTGTTTAATATTTGACCACCACCCACTTGTACCTTACTGGTTCCCACATGGTCACTTTTTGAACTTTGACCCACACTATTTCCAACTATATCTACAACTAGACCTTCACATGCTGCCCTTACCCTTTTTTGTCATTTTTTAGAAACACAATATTCCTTCTAGTTTCAATTGCATGGACTTTAATGGCATTTTTCAACTCCTCTGCACTATCAAATTCTTGACCTAGAACAAAGAAGCTCCTATCCATGCCTCTTCTTTCATGTTCTTCTTTCTGTAACTCCCTAATTCTTCTCCTCATCTACCCTTCAATGCAATCCTCATTTTCAAAATCACTTTCAAATTCATCATTATCCAACTCATCAACTTGTACAGAATTCACATTTTATACAGAACTCATCCAATCTGCATTACCTATCCCACTTTCATTATTATCTTTGTAATTGAACTCACCCATATCTACCTGATCTTCCTCTACTACATTTTCTTCATCAACTAGTGTATCTTCACCATCCACATTAGTTGTTTCAACATTTTGACCAGTCTCCATTGTATCTAAATCAGCAAATGGGTCAAATTCCTTGTCAATTACATCATTAATCACTGCTTCATTTGGTTGAATGTTTTCATACACTGACTCTTGGGTCACACTTGGTATGTAAACAACAGGCTCACTTGGTACATTAGGTTCCATAGTTTGACTAGTTTCACTTTCAAGCCACTCCAACATTAATCTTTTATGAATCTTTGGATTCTTTCTACTACTAACTACAGGAACAACTACCTCCTCTTCAATCTCCTCTAATACAATCTTTTTCTGTGTAAGACTCTTATAAGTTGTTAAGTTGGTTGACTCATGTTCAATGTATACACATATTTCCTTCTCATCTTTAACATAATTAATCATATTAAGTACATCAATATCACTACCCAGAGCTTCTAATCCATAATCCAAATTGGTGCTTGGTCTAAGAAAGTGATAAAACATGACCCTATGACCATCATAGCCTAAATCCTCCACCATATCATTGATTTCATTAACCAAAAACATATCAGCATCAATGAGATCAAAGTAAGTTACCTTACCATTTACATACTCTCGTCTTGGAAATGCAGTAAACACCCCACCATGATGCAACTTTATAGTGAACAAAGTATCATTATTAGCTGCAAAACAACAAAAAAAAGTAGGTCAAAAATCACACACACACAGGTATAATCGATATTGTATAACAAGTTATGTACAAATTAATACCGTATATCTGTTCTAAATCATAATCTACCTCCTCCGTCCGCCTGTGATACAAAGGATTAACCATTTGTGAATTATTTCGAGCATGCAATTAGGGTTTCAAAAAATCAATCACCAACAAACTGAGATTTTAAAATTTTCTGATATTTTGGTAGTTGAGGGATATTAATGCGTGGGGTTTGAGACGAAAATACCCTCATGTGCAAGTCATGTGAGGGTTTAAAACGTTAAAAACTCACAGACGTTTAGGCAATGGACCCCCGGTGAAACAAGCACAAAGTTTAGTGACCCCCCAAGTTCAAAAATGAGATTTGGACTCTGAATGATGTTTCAAACAAACCACAGGGACCCCCCATGAAATTTTGTCAATAATCACGTTGATCAAGTGTCATTATATTATACTAACTCATGCTTTTGTTCCCAACACTACTTCAAAACATTCTTGTCATGACCCGAAAATTTCGGTCAAATTTAAACTATGATAATTCTGATAAGATAAGCAAATTGATGTGTTGCATTAAAATATTTTTTTAACCATTGGACTTTACCCTACGATTCACGAACAACCTATAATTTAAAACTCGAACCCGTCATGATTTATATATGAAATGATAAAAATTTACTATTAAACGATGCTATTTCAAATTAAAATTTTTACGTATTAAGTCATTTTATTTTTATGATATCATTTTTGTAATTTTTTTTTAAGAAACGAAGTTAAATTAAAAATGTACAATTTGTAAAGCACAACGTACAAAAACGTGTAGCTTAAATAGTTGAATCGAAATTAATTCATTTACTATTCATATGAATAGTAAATGAAATGTAATTAATTTACTATTCACATGAAAGTGACATGATAGAAATTATTAATTATAAGTTACATAATATACCCCTGAAGTATTTAATAAATACGACTTTTTAAAAGTTTACGATTCAAATTTGATTCTAAATTTATTATTATATTACTATATTTATTATATTATTATATTAAAATTTATATTATATTATATATCTTTGTCCAGTCAAAAACTAGGAAAACACATATTACGCTTATAAACTATATAAATGAATCATTTTACAACTAATTTCATAAAGCTTAAGACCAAAACAGATATATATGTATTCAAATATAAAAAGTGGAATTTTTACTCATACTTTTACCCGTCAACTATTAGCAACAAGAGTACGAAATACCGGTCCGTGAAAACTGTCGGAAGATATTATTAAATTCTAATTCACACGTTTGATTTCTTTTATTATTATATTATTTTAATATTATTATATTATTACTTTATTATAATATTATATTATTATATTTTATTTCAATATTATTAAATTATTATATTTATACTATATATATGGAACGATTATGCTTCTGGTTCAATTCATTCACATAGATAGGTATAGATATATTACTCCGTAGTACTGAATTCTTATTATTATTTTTATTATTATTACTCTTAATATTAATATTAGTATTATTATTAAGTAGTATCATTAATATTAGTATTAGTAATATACATAAAATACTACGATGGGGTTATGTTCAAGTGATTTCAAAATAGATTTTTCAAATGGGTTAAAGCTAAGGAATTCATGGGTATTAAAAAAAAGAGGTTATGGGTATTGATCGGGGGTATTGTTCGTGAATCAAAGGTCAACCTTGCATTTATCATTTCCGTTGCGTTTGCATACTTTTCCTACAATATTGAACCATAATATTGATACGTGAGTTTCATTTGCTCCCTTTTTAAATGCTGTTGCATTATATATTTTTGGGCTGAGAATATATGCGTTATTTTTATAACTGTTTTACGAAATGGACACAAGTACTAAAAACATATTCTACGTTGAGTTCTACCACTTTGCATATATTTTCCCTAATAGCTTGGTAACTGATATTTACATGTTGTAAGAACATGTAAGCGCGAATCCTATTGATAGATCTATCGGGTTTGACAATCCCAACCGGGCTAGTCGCTCTAGTATCGTAAACGGTTGCATAGTACTTCATTTTTACTACACTTGGTACAGTGTAGGGAGATTTCATAATAAAGGGAATATGCCACATTAATTGTTAAGTATGGTTACCGAAGCGCTCAACAACTTATAGAATACTTTTATACACTTGCGAGTGTACGGATATTTATGGAAACTGAAATCTTGTGGTCTATTACTATTACGGAAATGATTGATTATGATAAACTATGAACTCACCAACCTTTTTTATTGACACTTTTAAGCATGTTTATTCTCAGGTATTAAAGAAGCTTCCGCTGTTTAACTACTATGTGCATGGAGATGGCATATTTTTCAAGGAAACTTGCATTTATACATTAATATGTATTATATTTTGACTGTTTAATCAACTGATGTATTATTATGAACTATCATTTATTGGGATTGTCTATATGTAGAAATCACCACAAGTCGAAAATATTTATGTACATGCTTTAAAAATGTATTCAAATTTTAAAACTTTCTTATATAGAAAGTGCGTCTTTTGAAATGAATGCAATGTTTGTAAAACGTATCATATAGAGGGCAAACCTCGCAATGGGACCGATGAATGATGTGCTGTGTCAATAGGGATTTTGGTGGACCATCACAGTTGGTATCAGAGCGTTGGTCTTAGCGAACCAGAATTTTCATTAGTGTGTCTAACCAGTAGTTGTTAGGATGCATTAGTGAGTCTGAACTTTGACCGTATCTGCATATTATAAATTTTGCTTATCATTTCTTGTCGGAAATTACCTGCTTATCGTTCTTAAGTCTCGACGCGTTTTTCTGCATTTATTGCATAAATAGTGTATAGACGAATTCCTATCTTAGCATATCTGTTACTGTAAACTTTACCTGACATCTTCCAAAGATTCCTCCGTAATTTATGAGATTTTAATATTATATATACATATGTAAATTATGTATTGAAGAATACCAAATCTAAGTCCTATAATCTATTTCATACCAAAAATTATTTCCCTGATTATACAAGATGGATCCCACATCTAGTTCAAATTCCTCGAATTCCGACAGCTATTCCGATATCGAATTCGACCTGAGCTCCGAAAGCAGCGTAACCGGAATGGATCAACCAATTAGCCATCATCTATTCTGGATGAATTGGGGATGGGTTCGTAATCTACTTTACCATTGGAGATAAGAAGAAGGTGATCCCTTCCATCCACCACATTCACCTCTTGGCGAAGAACCTGAAGCACTTACCGGCGAACCTGTTCGAAACACCCTTTTCTCTCTCATTTCCAGAGTATCTCGTCACGATTATATACTATCCCTAATTCTGAATCTTATTCATCTTCTCGTCCGAACCGACAATCATCCTGGTGTAATAGAAGAAGTCAACGAGCTTCGCTCTCACGTGACGGCTTTGGAGAATATGGTGCAACGATTACAAGCACCATCAACAACACCAGTACCGCTAACAACATCTACATCGGAAGCTTCAATACCACAAACACTAGCAGCATCACCGACATCAACAGTACCATCATCAACATCAACAGTATCATTACCACCACCAACAACCACATCCGCATCCCACACCTCAATATCACATCTAAAATCTATACTTCGAGCATCAACATCATACACACCATAGGTACCAAGGAGTACCAACAACAACAAACGATGAAGTATCGATTCATCACTTCATTTAAGCAATATTCTGCAGAGAATATGTAATTTCTAAAAAAATTTAGAGATTACTTATTCTAGTTCTAAGTTCTAACCATAAACCAGAAGAGTAGATGGATAGAGATGATAGAGATGATAGAGGAAACCCTGACAAGAATGGTGTGTGATCTACAAGCTAGACTGGTTATACAAGCGCCACTAGAAGTACCACCAGCATCACCATTAGTATCACCAACACCAGTAACACCTTTAGCACCACAAGCTCCACCAACTCCATAACCACCGACGATATTGACACCACAATCACCGAGGAGTATATTGGAATAACGAGTTATGAAGTATTAACTCATTATTTCTGAAGAATTTATATATTATATATATGAATTTTGGAAACCATAATATATTTTTTTCGTACTAAGCTATTAAGTATGAATTGAAAAATGGTAGATACTACTCGGTTAATTCATATTACTAATATGCTATGATGTACATCCTTAGTTAACTACAATATCTATTTCAAACCAATGAATTCCATTTCATAATAAACCAAGTGTATTATTCAACTACATGTTTGATTTTACACTCCCATTTTTGATATACTCAAAACTTTCCAGAAAACATCATTCGTACTTTGCGGAATTCACAAGTATTTCATGAGCATCAACATCCTTCACCAAGGAATATCAATAAGAATAAATAATGATGTACTAATTACATTAGTGAAATACTCCGCAAAGATTATGTAATCTCTAAAGTCTTAGGGATTATTCATTTCTAGTTCCAACCATAAACCAAATGAGATTAATATAATATTAACTCATTAAATCCATATTACATCTGAAGAAAATATACATACATATATTTTCATAAAGACTGTAACAAAATTTCTTTTGTACAAAATAGTACTTGTGAAATTTTATTTTAACGGGTAGGTAATATCCGAGAAATACTTAAGTTCACATTAATATGTTACACTGTACATTTTCAATGATGTTTCAACAATCGTTAATTATACTCTCTCCTTTCATAGCAATATACATCATTTCACAAAAATCAAGACAACCATTTTCCATGCCAATTCAATTACATATTCTGATTTTGACAAATCAAAATTCAAGTCAAGATTTAAGAAGTGTCATCAATCTTAAATTCCTATATCCTTTGAAACCAAACTTTGAATTCAAAATGTTATTCATAAAACCCAGGAGAATATTATTCGTATCTTTCATAATTCGCGATGATTTCACCTCTACCATCATATACTAACGGATACAACCTGCGTTCAAACACCCCAATTCAAAATTCCTGAAAGCACCTCAGATTGAAAATCAACGAATCGGACTCGTTATATATGAGAATGCGGATGAAGCAGCCAAAGCTGTTGATGGTCTTAATAGTCAAAAGTTGATAATAAAGAAAAGTATGTTAGAAAAGAAATTTGGAACTGAAAAATGGATTGAGCAAACTATGAAGGAGGCTGTTGACAAATCACAAGGACTAAACCCGTACCTAAAGAATTTAGATAATTCAGTTTCTGATGGAAATCTCAGAAGATATACAATCTCTTTATGTATTCTAAATCTTTGCGGAAGAATTTTCTTCATCATCCTTTGACTTTAATTTTTTTTTTAAATTCTAAGATATCATCGTATCTTCCATTATAAATATCCTCAATATTTCTGAAAAATACCTCCATAACTATTCTTGTCTGAAATTAATTATCTCTTCGCGTTATCCGTATTACATCATAACGAAAACTGTTTTAGTTTCAAAATTTTTGTAACATTTGAATTTAAGTTCATTGATATTATAGAGTAGTGTTGGAATGAAAGCACGAGTTAGTGTAATATAATGACGCCCGATCAACGTGATTATATTATAGTAAGTCAAGCGGAAGTTCTAATGACACATGATGAAGGTAGTACTTGATCAACATTACCCCCACCATGTACCATGTTACGCGACTCTTTTATTTTACTTAACATCTTAATATACCAAGAATGTATTTTCTTGATAGTTCTATACTTTCAGTGATTCCAGTAGTTTGCTAATATAATCGTGCCATTACATTTTTCTTTCTGCGTAAAACACTAGTTATGCTCATTTGAAATCCTATCTATCGTATTTCCGGAGAAATCTGTATCATTTCATTTGTATTTCTCAATAGTGAGAAATTATCTATTTATTGAACTTGTGCTTATCATAAAATGGAACCCGACCCATTTAGGGTACTCGAAATACTCCATTCATCGATCTTATCATTTTCTTTGATAATAATTATACTAACAATCGAATTCATTTAAAAAATTCAAGTTATATCATATTTCGTGATACGAAAATATCCTCGTTTTCGTTATCAACTTTCTTTAGCCAAATTTCGGGACGAAATTTCTTTTAACGGGTAGGTACTGTCATGACCCGGAAATTTTGGTCAAATTTAAACTATGATAATTTCGACAAGATAAGCAAATTGATGTGTTGCATTAAAATATTTTTTTAACCATTGGACTTTACTCTACGATTCACGAACAACCTATAATTTAAAACTCGAACCCGTCATGATTTATATATGAAATGATAAAAATTTACTATTAAACGATGCTATTTCAAATTAAAAATTTTACGCATTAAGTCGTTTTATTTTTATGATATAATTTTGTAATTTTTTCTAAGAAATGAAGTTAAATTAAAAATGTATAATTTGTAAAGCACAACGTACAACAACGTGTAGCTTAAATAGTTGAATCGAAATTAATTCATTTACTATTCATATGAATAGTAAATAAAATGAAATTAATTAATTTACTATTCACATGAAAGTGACATGATAGAAATTATTAATTATAAGTTACATAATATATCCCTAAAGTATTTAATAAATATGACTTTTTAAAAGTTTACGATTCAAATTTGATTCTAAATTTATTATTATATTATTATATTTTATTTCAATATTATTATATTATTAAATTTATTATATTATTATATTAGAATTTATATTATATTATATATCTTTGTCCAGTCAAAAACTAGAAAAACACATATTACGCTTGTAAACTTTATAAATGAATCTTTTTACAACTAATTTCATAAAGCTTAAGACCAAAACAGATATATATGTATTCAAATATAAAAAGTGGAATTTTTACACATACTTTTACCCGTCAACTATTAGCAACAAGAGTACGAAATACCGGTCCATGAAAACTGTCGGCAGATATTATTGAATTCTAAATCACATGTTTGATTCCTTTTATTATTATATTATTTTAATATTATTATATTATTACTTTATTATAATATTACATTATTATATTTTATTTCAATATTATTAAATTATTATATTTATACTATATATATGGACCGATTATGTTTCTGGTTCAATTCATTCACATAGATAGATATAGATATATTACTCCGTAGTACTAAATTCTTATTATTATTTTTATTATTATTACTCTTAATATTAATATTAGTATTATTATTAAGTAGTATCATTAATATTAGTATTAGTAATATACATAAAATACTACGACGGGGTTATGTTCAAGTGATTTCAAAATAGATTTTTCAAATGGGTTAAAGCTAAGGAATTCATGGGTATTAAAAAAAGAGGTTATGGGTATTGATCGGGGGTATTGTTCGTGAATCAAAGGCCAACCTTGCATTTATCATTTCCGTTGCGTCTGCATACTTTTCCTACAATATTGAACCACAATATTGAACCACAATATTGATGTGTGAGTTTCATTTGCTCCCTTTTTAAATGCTGTTGCATTATATATTTTTGGGCTGAGAATACATGCGTTATTTTTATAACTGTTTTACGAAATGGACACAAGTACTAAAAACATATTCTACGTTGAGTTTTACCACTTTGCATATTTTTCCCTAATAGCTTGGTAACTAATATTTACATGTTGTAAGAACATGTAAGCGCGAATCCTGTTGATAGATCTGTCTGGTTTGACAACCCCAACCGGGCTAGTCGCTCTAGTATCGTAAACGGTTGCATAGTACTTCATTTTTACTACACTTGGTACAGTGTAGGGAGATTTCATAATAAAGGGAATATGCCACATTAATTGTTAAGTATGGTTACCGAAGCGCTCAACAACTTATAGAATACTTTTATACACTTGCGAGTGTACGGATATTTATGGAAACTGAAATCTTGTGGTCTATTACTATTACGAAAATGATTGATTATGATAAACTATGAACTCACCAAACTTTTTGGTTGACACTTTTAAGCATGTTTATTCTCAGGTATTAAAGAAGCTTCTGCTGTTTAACTGATATGTGCATGGAGTCTTAGATGGCGTATTTTTCAAGGAAACTTGCATTCAAACAGTAATATGTATTATATTTTGATTGTTTAATCAACTGATGTATTATTATGAACTATCAATTATTGGGATTGTCTATATGTAGAAATCACCACAAGTCGAAAACATTTATGTACATGCTTTAAAAATGTATTCAAATTTTAAAACTTTTTTATATAGAAAGCGCGTCTTTTGAAATGAATGCAATGTTTGTAAAACGTATCATATAGAGGGCAAATCTCGCAATGGGACCGATGAATGATGTGCTGCGTCAATAGTAATTTTGGCGGGCCATCACAATTCTTATTTTAAACTCGAAGGTTTCAGAATTTAGAAACTAAAATAGTTTCTTTTATGATGTAACACAGATAGCGCGAAGAGGTAAATGATTCCAGATCAGAGTAATTATGGGAATATCTTCAGAAATATGGAGGATATTTATAATGAAAGATATGATGATATCTTAGAATTTCTAATATCAGAGGATAATGAAGAATATTTTCCGCCGGGGTTTAGAGTCAGGAGCATGGTATTCATTAATGACTTCAACAGATACTGAATCATTTGGATTCTTTGAAGGCAGGTTTATTCTTTGTGATTTGTTCACCGCCTCCTTCATACTTTGCTCAATCCATTTTCCAGTTCCAAACCTTCTCTTTTTCTGAGCTTTACCAACACACTATTCTTTATCATCAAACTTTTTACTGTTAAGGTCGTTTACAGTTTTTGCTACTTCATCAGCATTTTGCCAAGATTCGGAGAACTAGTTCACAGTTTAGGGTGCTTTTTAGAAACTTCACATTCGAAGTATGTAAGTCTAGGAAATAGAGGTTATATGTACACATATAATTGTTTGCGTAGACATGCTGTAAGATTTCAAAATACTGATTGCTAATTCCTGATGATTCGTATGGTAATTCTCGTTACAAGATGCAGATGAGTAAATGATAGGGTTCCAATGAATATAACGATTTTTCTGAAAATCAAAGATCAGCGAAGTTGTTGGTAAGTTTATTGCTAATGTGGTGAAACATAAACGGTTCTCCGGTAACGATGGTGAAAGGGCATCATATATATTGTGGTTATAATAAGGTTACTCTGAATGAAAAATCGGAGTTGACTTGCTGGAGCTGTGACATAATTTGCTACTTTGAAAAGGATTTGCATGGTTATTTTTGCTAATAAATGCCAAAGTATTTGAAGCAGATCTGTGTTAAACTTTTACTTTGGTTTCGAGAGTTTCTCAGGTCCATGACTGTGGGTAATGAAGGTATTTCATATGCCCAAGAGACATATTAAATTAACGTGGCTGATATGTTTTGATCTAAGTCGGGTCATACCCAATAACAAGCTTACCAACAGCTTATTAGTATTTGATCTTAACGATTGGATCATTGATTAAATACGCGACACTTGAATTTTAAGAAAATGGCTTTCTAAAATAATTACTTGATGTATATATATATATAAATTATGGAATAATTTATATGATATGGATTTAATTATTTATAGGTAAATAATTAATTAATTATGTTACATTTTATAAAATAGGTTTTATAAATAATGTACACATAATAAATAAAATGTAAGTTTATAAAATATCTTTTATAAAATTCAATTTTATAAAATCAAATTTTATAAAACCATTTTATTTAAATATATGGGAGTGCCATTGGGACTCTAGTACTCATGCTAAGATTCCTTCTTGGTCAAAGTATTTTTCCATTCTCCATAAGCATATTAACCAAGGGCTTGTTGGAGGGAATGAATACATGCAAAATACATCAAGTACTCATCAAAAAAACTGCACCAAAAACCTCTCCTTGCTGATTTCTGGCCGTGGGCATTGGGAGCTCAAAAGGGGTTTATATTTTGGTTTTTACAAGTTCCATTCAAGTGTAATTAAATCCTAACCAAAGGCTAGGTGTTGGTGTAAAAGCTTGGGGTATTTTTTCTTGAGGTTTCATTTTTTTGGAACTTCATTCTTCATTATCTTCATCATCTTCATCACATATAAACAAGCTTGGAATAGGTATAATCACTTTATTCTTGCTTGTAGTTTGTAAGTATATTTCATAACTTGATCCTACTTGGGATTTAACTTTAATTGGTTAATGATTAACAAGTTTCAAAATGGTAATTACATGCTTTCGCTTTCTTTAACTATCATAAAATGGTATTGTGATTATGTTGACATTAAGAACATGTTATTATGTTAAATCCCAATAATGGTATCTAGAGCCGAAGTTGTTGAAATATGCTTCGAGATGATTTATTAAACCCACTATATTTTTGCATTTTATGAACATGCATGATAGTAGAATGCAAAAATTTTCGGGTTTGGGTGGGTTTCCTTTTTTGGCCGAATTTCATGGGTCCTAAAATGGGTTTTGGGTTGTTCCATGTTGTTCATATGTTGGTTGAATGATAATGTTCACAATCTAAGCCTTGACCTTGTGTTTGATTGAATGTTTGGTTGATTTATTCATTCATTTAGTTTGTAATATTAATTATTAATTTGGTATGTAATATTAATTTTGGCTGTGTAATTTATTTTATATTTGGTATGTAAAATAGATTAGGTTGTATTTTCATTTTCTAGATAAAAAATGTATTAGGATATATTTTTTGTAAAAATGAAGATGCAAGATGAAGACAAGGAAGATGCAAGATTAAGTGGGAGATTTGAAATCTCCTACTTTGTGTTATTACCCTTTACCGATGGCATTTGTTTTCGGCTAAACAAATGTCTACCAAAATGGCTTGATTGTGAACACATTTGGTTTGCATGCATGGTTGTTTATTGTGTTTGTATGTTTGGTTGCTACAAGAATATCACAAGTTAACAACAAGCAAGATGACAATTTAATTGGTTAAATTTGACATTATTAACATGCAAAACGACAATTTAATTGGTTAAATTAAAGGTGGCAAAAGGACATTGATAATTGGTTATTAAGAACATGAAAAGGATTTAATAATTTGTTATTAAGACACAATAAAATGGTTTATTTTTAAAGTAATAAAATTGGCTTTATTACATAATATGAAAGTGGATTTTCACATGAACCACACACTAAATGCATGTTAGTGTATGGTACAATAGTTTTCTTAAACTTGAAATTATGAAAACTTAAATCCCTTAATTAACAAGGTAAACAAGTTAAATGCCATCCTTATTGTGTGACACTTAGGCATATTAGGGAACTCATGATGGGATAAAGGTCACCTAACCATTATGAACAAACTAATATAATTAAGGTGAATTTCGCACACTTGTGGGATAAAGGTCACCTAACCACTTGTATGTTGAATTTACACGTTTACACAAGTAGGACGACTTGATTTGGGAATCATGAACTTAGGGTCACCAAAGCATGAGGAACAAATAGGCGTTGATGGGATAAATATGCCATGCAAGAGGATTACATGATCCCATAACTTAGAAGTTGCAAAAGGATTGCAATTGTCATATAATGACTACCTAGATAAATCAAATGACGGGATAAAGGTCACCTAACTGAAATTTGATTTACCGTTGGATTCTAAAATTTAATAAATATCAATTAGATTTAAAGGGTATTGATTGTTAAATTAAAATTAATACTTAAACAACTTTGTTAAATTTTGTAGATGGCCGCCAATAACAACAACATTCCAAGCGCACCAATCAACTTTAACAACCTATCGTTGAGGTCAATCCACGAAAAGGAAAAACTCAATCATACGAACTTCATGGATTGGTTCTGCAATCTAAGAATTGTCCTCAAACTAGAGGATAGGGCGTATGTGTTGGAAGACCCCATTCCCGATCAACCCGACGAGGATGATACGGAAGGCATGGCTTATTGGGAGAAATATTGCACCGATTCGGTGCAAGTTTCTTGCCTCATGCTTGGGACTATGATACCAGAACTCCAAAAGGATTTCGAGCATCATAATGCATATGACATGATCACACAGTTGGAGGATATGTTCCTTCAACAAGCTCGTGTCGAGCGCTTTGAAACGGTCCGAGTGCTTCATGCATGTCGGATGGACGACTCCCAATCCGTTTCATCTTATGTCCTTAAGATGAAAAGCCTAATTGATCGAGCGAACTGTCTAAACTGCAACGTGTCTAATGAATTAGCCACGGACCTTATCCTTAATTTCTTGTCAAAGAGGTTTGACACATTTGTAATGAATTACAACATGAATGGATGGGATAAGAGCATTGGCGAATTACATGCCATGCTTAAGACGGCCGAAGTGAGCATGGGTAAAAGGGCTTCACCCATGTTTATGATCAATGAAGGCGGGTCTAAAAACAATAACACTTCTAAGCCAAAGGTGGCTAAGAGGAAAGGACCCGCCTACCAAGGCAAGGGCAAGGGAAAGGGGAAGATGGTTACCCTAACCAACAACAACAGGAAGCAAAAGGTTGCTGGTAAAGCAAACCCCAAGGAAGATCCGTGCTTTGGTTGCGGTGAGATGGGTCACTGGAAATGCAACTGCCCGGTCTACCTGAAGGAGTTGAAAGAGAAGAGGGATGCTGGGCAAACCTCAGGTAATGTATATATGGTATACATTGAGCTTAGTATTACTTCTTCTAATACATGGGTATTAGACACAGGATGTGGAACTCACATTTGCAATTCTATGCTGGGGTTCAAAAGAAGTAGACAAGAAGCGGGAACATCAAGTCTCTTCATGGGAAATGGAGCTAAGGTGCAAGTAGTAGCTCAAGGAGACTTTATTTTGAAGCTTCCAAGTGGTTTGGAGCTTATTTTGAAAAATGTTTTGTATGCACCCGATTTATCTCGAAACATTATTTCTGTATCCCGTTTGAAACAATGTGGTTTTAATCTTAATTTCATTAATGGTGATACCCATGTTTCTTTAAATAATGTGTTCTATTTCAAGGCTTCGCCTTCGAATGGTATTTATGAATTGGTTCATGATGACACATCATACAATAGCTCAATGTTCCATACAAACACCAAGAAACTCAAAAGGGATTTGAGTGATTCCTACTTATGGCATTGTCGCCTTGGTCACATAAACAAGAATCGAATGCATACACTTCAAAAGAATGGACTTTTGAAATCAAATGAACTAGACTCGTTTGATGCATGTGAATCTTGTTTACAAGGCAAAATGACTAAAGCACCTTTCAAAGGGACCTATGAAAGGGCTAAGGACTTATTGGGATTAATACATTCGAATGTATGTGGACCCTTTAAGCCCATGAATAGGAATGGTGAAAGATACTTCGTTACTTTAATTGATGACTTCAGTCGTTTCGGATATGTCTACTTGTTAAGACATAAGGACGAAACTTTTGAGGCATTTAAAGAATATCAAAACGAAGTACAAAATCAACTCAATAAGACAATCAAGGTACTTCGTACCGATAGAGGAGGTAAATACCTAAGCGATGCTTTCCAAGATCATCTTAAAGGTTGTGGGATTATCTCGCAACTTACTCCTCCTGGAACACCCCAACTTAATGGAGTTTCCGAAAGGAGGAACCGAACCCTAATGGATATGGTACGATCTATAATGGCCAGAAGCTCGTTACCTCTATCATTTTGGGGTTATTGTCTATGCTCCGCGGCTCGTATTTTAAATATGGCCCCAACCAAGAAAGTGGAATGAACTCCTCATGTGATGTGGTTTGGAAAACCTCCACCTCTATCATACTTAAAGGTATGGGGATGTGAAGCTTATCCTAAGCGTTACGTCCCTAATAAGTTGAATGCTTGATCCACGAAGTGTATCTTCATAGGATATCCCAAGGATGATATGGGATACTATTTCTATGATCCAACCGAGCAAAATGTATTTGTTGGTCGAAAGGCTGAATTCCTTGAAACTAAGTTCCTAATGGAAGGAAATAGTGAAAGGAAGATAGATCTTAAAGAGGTTCAAGATCAAGTAGATGATACACAATTGGTTGACACTAGCACTCAACATGAAAATGTTGAGAGTGATCGAATGGATGATTAAAATACACAAGACGTTCTCAGATCTGGTAGGATTAGTAATCCTCCTGAGAGATATGGGTTTCTCATGGATGGTTGCTATGTGGTTGATTTGGATGAACCAACAAACTACCAAGATGCTTTATCAAGGATTGATAAGGATAAATGGCAGGAAGCCATGAACGCTGAGATGCAATCCATGTATGACAACCAAGTTTGGAAACTTGTTGAACAACCTACTGGCTCAAGGCTAGTTGATTATAAATGGCTTTTCAAAATGAAAACCGACATACATGGAAACTTGGATACGTATAAAGCTAGACTTGTAGCAAAAGGTTTCACTCAAACTCAAGGGGTTGACTATGATGAAACTTTTTCGCCTCTGGCAATGCTAAAGTCTATTAGGATATTACTTGCCATTGCTTCTCATTATGATTATGAAATATGGCAAATGGATGTCAAGACCGCTTTCCTAAATGAACATCTTGAGGAAGATGTCTATATGGTTCAACCTGAAGGTTTTGTTGATCCGAAGTGTCCTAAAAAGATATGCAAGTTAAAGAAGTCAATCTACGGATTGAAACAAGCATCTAGAATGTGGAATCATCGTTTTAATGAGGAAGCCAAGAAATTTGGCTTCATTAAAAATGGTGATGAAGCTTGTGTATACAAGAAAGCTAGTGGAAGCACTATCATGTTCCTTGTATTATATGTGGATGATATATTATTATTTGGGAACGATATTCCGGCAATGCAAGGTGTTAAAACTTGGTTAAGTAAATGCTTCTCCATTAAGGATCTTGGAGAAGCACAATACGTTTTGGGGATTGGGATCTACAGGGATAGATCCAAGAAACTGATAGGTTTAAATCAAAGTGCATACATTGAAAAGATCTTGAAAAGGTTCAAGATGGAAAACTCTAAGAAAGGTTTGGTACCTATTCAAAGAGGAACGCTTCTCAGTTCATCTCAGTGTCCAACCACGAAAGATGAACAAGAGTGAATGAAGAAAGTGCCGTACGTATCTGCTATTGGGTCAATCATGTATTCAATGATATGCACTAGACCGGATGTGTCATGCGCTCTTAGCTTGACAAGTAGATACCAGAATAACCCAGGAAACAGCCATTGGATTGCGGTTAAAAGTATATTGAAATACCTTAGGAGGACTAAGGATATGTTTCTAATATATGGGTCTGGTGAGGAGGAACTCGCTGTAAAAGGTTACGTGGATGCGAGTTTCCAAACTGATCGAGATGATTCTCGATCACAATCCGGTTATGTATTCACATTAAATGGAGGTGCGGTCTCTTGGAAGAGTTCAAAACAGGATGTTGTTGCATTATCCACTACAGAGTCAGAGTACATTGACGCCTCATTAGCAGCTCAGGAAGCCGCATGGATGAAGAAATTCATCGACGACTTAGGAGTAGTCCCTTCCATTCAGGACCCTCTTGAGATCTTTTGTGACAACGAGGGTGCGATTGCTCAAATCAAGGAACCTCGTGCTCACCAAAAGACCCGTCACATTGAGCGGAGATTCAACTACATAAGGGATGAAGTTGAAAAGGGAAAGATATGTATTCAAAAAGTTCACACAGATCTTAATATAGCGGATCCTCTCACGAAGCTCTTACATGGATCAAAACATGCAGGACATGTTTGTGCATTAGGGCTTCGATATTCTAGTGATTGGTCATGATCTGTTTTAAGTATTGTAACGGAACGAAATTGTTCAAACTCATTAATATAATTATGGTATTAATTTATTTTGAGTTATGTTCCTATTTTTCATATTTTATCCATGAATAAGTAATTATTCTAAATTCCGTAGTCGATCACATTTGTGGGAACAAGTGTGAGGTTTAGACTATTATGAACTTGGATTGGTATACATTCACGGGATGAATGTGAGGCAAGGTTGCAACCAAGGTTCATAGATATTTATGGGATACAAATATTGGAAGACCCGCCCTCAAGATTTACTAAATGGAGCCTTTGTGGTTGATCACATGTAGTCTTGAGTAAAGGTGAATATCATTGTATCCTCTGACCTGAGATACATATTGGGTTCGGGTATTCACTAAGTATTGTGCCTTGATTCTTTCCTTCGCTATTCTGAAATATGGTAGTTCATAAGGAAGAGCTCAGGTGTGATGCAAAGTGTATATCTAGGACGTATGTAGTCAAGATGGGATTTGTCCCTCTTATTCATTGAGAGTCAGATGTCTAAGGCCTGATAAAGTTAAATCTAAAAGAGAGTGATCACTCTGTATCTCTTGGATTTAACATGACATCTATGACAAAAGGATGTGATGAAAGATTCACCTATTCATATTCGAGATGGGAACTTGAAAAGGATGATGTTATTGAATGGCACAAAGTCATAACATATTGGGGGTGATGGACGGTCGTTAGGTGGTATCCATCACTTGCATTAATTTCTTATGTTTCTCGTGCAAGTGGGAGATTGAAGGTATTTCATATGCCCGAGAGACATATTAAATTAACGTGGCTGATATGTTTTGATCCAAGTCGGGTCATACCCAATAACAAGCTTACCAACACCTTATTCGTATTTGATCTTATCGATTGGATCATTTATTAAATACGCGACACTTGAATTTTAAGAAAATGGCTTTCTAAAATAATTACTTGATGTATATATATATAAATTATGGAATAATTTATATGATATGGATTTAATTATTTATAGGTAAATAATTAATTAATTATGTTACATTTTATAAAATAGGTTTTATAAATAATGTACACATAATAAATAAAATGTAAGTTTATAAAATATCTTTTATAAAATTTAATTTTATAAAATCAAATTTTATAAAACCATTTTATTTAAATATATGGGAGTGGCATTGGGACTCTAGTACTCATGCTAAGATTCCTTCTTGGTCAAAGTATTTTCCCATTCTCCATAAGCATATTAACCAAGGGCTTGTTGGAGGGAATGAATACATGCAAAATACATCAAGTACTCATCAAAAAAACTGCACCAAAAACCTCTCCTTGCTGATTTCTGGCCGTGGGCATTGGGAGCTCAAAAGGGGTTCATATTTTGGTTTTTACAAGTTCCATTCAAGTGTAATTAAATCCTAACCAAAGGCTAGGTGTTGGTGTAAAAGCTTGGGGTATTTCTTCTTGAGGTTTCATTCTTTTGGAACTCCATCCTTCATCATCTTCATCACATATCAACAAGCTTGGAATAGGTATAATCTATTTATTCTTGCTTGTAGTGTGTAAGTATATTTCATAACTTGATCCTACTTGGGATTTAACTTTAATTGGTTAATGATTAACAAGTTTCAAAATGGTAATTACATGCTTCCGCTTTCTTTAACTATCATAAAATGGTATTGTGATTATCTTGACATTAAGAACATGTTATTATGTTAAATCCCAACAGGTAACATGTGGTTGGATCATCATTTCGATTGTTCATTACTTGAAGTGTCTTTAGGAATTTCGAAGGGTTTGAACACGGATTATAATCGTTAACATACATATGATGTTCTAACACAGTTTTGAAGTCAAAGTATAGCTTTGAAAGATGTAGAAATCTAAGAGTGATGTCTTTGGTTAGATCTTGACTTGAATTTTGATGTGTTAAAATCAGAATATGTAATTGAATTTGATTGAGAATGGTTGTTTTGGTTTCTATGGAAGAATGTATATTATTGTGAAAGTAGTAAGTATAGTTGATGATTTGTTAAATTAGAATCGAAGAATGTAACATATTAATTGTGAATTTATATATCTCTCGGGTATTACCTACCCGTTAAAAAAAATTTCACAATTAATATTTTGTACAAAAGAATTTTATTACAGTCTTTATAAAAATATATATGTGTATATTTTCTTCAGAAGTAACATAGATTTAATGAGTTAATATTAAATTAAACTCATTTGATTTACGGTTGAAACTAGAATTAAATAATCCCTAAAAACTTTAGAAATTACATAACTTTTACGGAATATTTCTGTAATGAAATTGAAATTATGAATCAATACTTCGTTATTTGTTGATGCATGATGTTGGTGTTCGTGGAATTTTTGTGAACTTCGCAAGGTACGAATGATGTTATCTGAAAAGTTTCAAGTACATCGATAATGAAAGTGTAATATCAAACATATAATTGAATAATACACTTGATTTATTATGAAATGAAATTCATTGAATTGAAACAGAGATTGTAGTTAACGATGATTAAGTCACTAACGAAGAATGTATATCATAGCATATTAGTAATATGAATTAACCGAGTAGTTAAGATTCACACATAATAGCTTAGTACTGAAAGATTCATTATGGTTTAAAAAAAATTATATATATAAGATATACATATAAATCCTTCAGTGGAACTGAGTTAATACTTCATAACTCGTTATTTATTAGTGATTGTGTTGTCGATATCATTGGTGGTTATGTAATTGATGGAGCTTGTAGTGTTACAGGTGTTGCTGGTGTTGAGAATACTGACGGTGATACTGGTGGTACTGGCGGTGCTAGTGATGCTGACGGTACTGTTGAGGCTGTTGGTAAACAAGTCTAGCTTGTAAATCACGCACCATTCTTGTCAGGGTTTCTATTCTTCCTTCTATCATTTTGGTTCATTCATCTGATTTAAGGTTAGGGCTAGAATAGATAATCTCTAAGACTTTAGAGATTATATGATCGTCGCAGAATGCTTCTTCAATGAAGTTTTGAATCAATACTTCATCGGATAATGTTGTTGGTACTCCTTGGTATCTATGGTGCGTATGACGTTGATGCTCGGGGTACAGATTGTAAAGTTGAGGTTTACGACGCGGTTGTGATTGGGGGTGGTAATGGTACTGTTGGTGTCGATGATGGTGGTACTGGTTATGCTGCTGGTGCTGCTGCTAGTGTTTGTAACCTTTGCACCATATTCTCCAGAGCCACTACCCGAGCGCGAAGCTCGTTGACTTCTTCTATTACATAGGGGTGATTGTCGGTTCGGACTAGTGGATAAATAAAATCTAGAATTTGATGTAGTATATAATCATGACAAGATACTCTGGAAATGAGAGAGAAAATGGTGTTTCGAATAGGTTCGTCAGTAAGTGCTTCAGGTTCTTCACCAAGAGGGCAATGTGGTGGATGGAAGGGATCACCTTCTTCTTGTCTCCAATAATTGAGAAGGCTACGAACCCATCCCCAATTCCTCCAGAATAGATGATGACTGATTGGTTGATCCATTCCAGTCACACTGCTTTCGGAGCTTGAGTGGGATTCCATTTCGGAATCCGAGGGACTTGAACTAATGACAAATTCCATTTCGTACGATTGAATAAAGGATTTTTCGATATGAAATGATTTTCTGGCTATCGGGTGGTATTCTAATTACATAGAATATGAAATGCCCCGTTCATATGCAATATAAACGATTCACAATAGTTGATTACATCGCGAGGTAATTGACCTCTATATGATACATTTTACAAACATTGCATTCGTTTTTAAAAGACAAACTTTCTTTACATCGAAAGTTGATGGCAAGCATACTATTTCATAATACCTCCAACTATAATTGACTTAATAATAATCTTGATGAACTCGACGACTCGAATGCAATGTCTTTTGAAATATTTCATGAATGACTCCAAGTAATATCTCTAATATGAGCAAATGCACAGCGGAAGATTTCTTTCATACTGAGAATGAGCATGCTTTCAAGTGTCAACCAAAAGGTTGGTGAGTTCATAGATTTATCATAAAACAATAAAATTCTTCATTTTGGTAGACCACAAGATTTAAATCCTGCATGGTACAAATGGGCCCGAATCCTATACCCACCTGTAATGTACATGCGATATCTTTTAAGTACAGTACACCTTTCTCGTGTACGAAATCATCTTTCATAAATCTTAGTAACCGTACACGTATTTTGTGCACAAAATAACATACACATAACCTGTGTATAAAATCATTCTCTCGATACATAACATTCACTTTTCATTGCTTTCATAGCTTGGCTTGGTAACCAACCTTAACATATAATGCACATAATAATATCCCCAAAACAGAACATCTCGTCTGTATAATAATCATATAAACTTCGAAGTACTAAATACCAATAGCCCTTCCATCTAGTGAACATTCTGGGTGGGGGTGTTAAACCCGGTAGCTACCTTTAGGATTCGCGTCAATTAGGCATGCACTAATTCTCAAAATTAGTGATGTTCCCTAATTCTTATTTTACCAAGCAATAATAATCAGGGAAAACATATTCATATCAATTGTGGCAATTATCACGTCCACATAATTCAATGGTGGCAATTATCACGTCCACATAATTCATTCGAGGAATGTTTTGCTTGTGTCTATCTCGTCAAACATCTATAAAAGCATTTCATGTATTCGCAGTTCAAAATGTAATTCAAAAGCATTTAATAAAGCAGTTGTAAAAGTAGCGCATGTATTCTCAGTTCTAAAAATGTAAAGAGTAAAAGGGAGCAAATGAACTCACCATACTGTATTTTGTAGTAAAAATACATATGACTAAATTGAACAACTGAACAACGCAGGGTTGGCCTTGGATTCACGAACCTATATCATTTGTATGTTTATTAATATATATAGTTGTAATAGAATAATACATATATAAATTTATTAGTTATATACTTTTTATATTAATAAAATATATGTTTCATATATTTATTTTGTTATATAAAATATTACTTTTCATTATGTTATATGTATTAAATGTATTTTTATATATGTATATATCATTTGTTTGTTAAAGATAGTAATTTTAGTAATACTACGATAAAAATGATAATAATAATGATCCTAATCATGGTAATAATAATAATACAACTGTTAGCGATAATAATAATAATTTTCATACTTGTATTTAAAATGACAATTTTTATCATAATGCTTATATTAGTGGTAATAATAGTATTTACAATTATAATACTTATAGTAATAACATTATTTAATAATGATAATCAAAATCCTAAAATGATAATAATACTAAATATACTAATAATTATATAAATAATACTTATACTAAACTAATGATAATAATAATAATGATTATAATAATAATAAAAACAATAATATTCCTAATACTTAATAATAGTAATAATACAATGTAACAATAATAATTAGTACTAGCATTAACAATAACAATCATAATAATAATAATAATAATAATAATAATAATAATAATAATAATAATAATAATAATAATTATAATAATTATAATTATAATTATAATAATTATAATAATAATAATAATAATAATAATAATAATAATAATAATAATAATAATAATAATAATACTTAATAATAATAATAATAATAGCATTTACTACCTTAAGAGCTTTTCCAAAAAAAAAATATCATGACCCGGGCTCGAACCCCTGACCTCTCGTTCCCCGTAAACACCTCCAACCAATCGTCCGTTTCTGTTTTCCTACTTCTATTCCCCACTTTAATTTATTTAACCCGTTTTGAATTTACCTCCTATTTCATCTCCTTCCCCATTTTATGTCGACCAGGATATGAATCAATCATCAATTTACGAATTCAATTAAATCATGAAAATGAAACGTGAAATAAACAAAAATGAAGGAATTGATTTATCAACACAGCAAGAAAACAAATAAGGATCTAAAGACTGTAACAGTCGTCGAATGAACCTGATGAACTCATAATCCAATTTAAATTTCCAGGTCATTTTAGACAAAGGTTCTAACACGAATTGTGTTGCAAATGATTTAATAAAACTTTATGACTCATTAATTTTAACAGAAACGACACCTAGAGCTCAAATTCGATCTTAGAAATCTTGGTTGACTTTTTATTCAAAATCTTTGACTCGTAAATTGATAATCAAAATGAGAAATTGAAATCTGGAAACTTTCAGTTAGATTAAATACATGATTCCTAATAAATATGCATTAATGGATTTTGAAAAAAAAAATAAAGAATCGAGCTTTGAGTAAAATTTTGGACGTACAGAGCAGTTTTTCTGTTCTCTCTCATTCTTCTCTCCTTAATTCACAAATGGCAGTGTTTGATAAATATAATGTGATAATGGATGATTGTTACAGCATAAGGATTCATTTATAATTGTTTTGTAGCTAAGAGTGGGTCGACATATTGTTCAATCAGAAACATAATATGAATAAAAAAATAAAATAGAATGAGATGGGTAATTGAATTTGGATGTTTCTGTGTTAGACCCCGAATCTTTTTACAGAGTTGGAGACAAGAATCAACTGGAAAAAGTGTGCTGGATCCGTGAAACAGAATTCGTAATATAGGTGATATATATCTGTATTTATACTATATATATATATATATATATATATATTTAATATTTAATATTAATAAGTATATTAATAATAATTCTCTTAATAATAAATAATAATAATATTGAATATTATATTATTTATAATAATAACATAATAATAATACAATTAATACTAATTATCCTAATAATAATAATATTAATCATAATAATGATATTTTATTAATAATGAATTGTATTGTTTTTATAAAAATAATAATAATAATGATAATAAAAATAATAATAATAATGGTTCTTAAAAAAATAATAAGATTACTAGTAATAACAAGTTACATATTTAAATTTTATATCTATATATTATTTATTAAATTATTATTAACAATACAGATATCAATACTTATAATAATAATGAGGGTACTACTTATAATATTGATATAACAAATTATGTCTATCAAATCTCATATTTATATATTATATATTATATTAATAATACAAATATCAATATTAACAATAAAAGTAAATATATATTAATAAAATATTCATTTTAATTTGTACTTAAAAATATTAATATTATAAGTTATTAATCATGTAACATTTAATACATATCTAATAACGTATATTGAATACTGAATATATTACATATTTAATTTTTAATGTTAAAATTATATTTTAAAATTTCAAATTACTACATATATTTACATTTATATATATATATATATATATATATATATATATATATATATATATATATATATATATATATATATATATATATATATATATATATTTATTTATTTATTTATTTACAAACAATTGTTCGTGAATCGTCGGAAACGGTCAAAGGTAACAGAATGCAGTTCTAAAATTTTCGAGACTCAATATTACAGACTTTGCTTATCGTGTCGAACTTATATAAAGATTAAGTTTAAATTTGATCTGAAATTTTCGGGTCGTCACAGTACCTACCCGTTAAAGAAATTTCGTCCCGAAATTTGATTGGGATAGTCATGGCTGACAATAAGTATGTTTTCATGACACATAATGAGCTGATAAATAGAGTTTTATTACCATTGAGTAATAGAGATGAAATAATTCGATTATTTAAAGAGTACGAATGAAGCTATCACTAAATAGTGGAATGAGAAAGACATGTTTCATCATAACTTTTGACTAGTCATGGTTGAATTTAGAAAATAATGTGCATCTTGATTTTTGACGTTGTCTTGATTGAATTCCAGAATTCAATGGATTTGAAGAAATCTTCGAAATCTGAATAAGATTTGATTCTTCGGTAATTAAGGAAATTAGGATCTCTTCTATTAAATGCGATGATCTACCTCTATCACTTTTTCTGGTATTTTCACTATAAATGAACTTCTTTCGTTCCATTATTCTCACCATTCCTATACTTTCTTTCTTAGTTCATACAACCCCAAAGTTTATGAAATTTCTTAATCCAGTTCTAATCCTTGATATTTTCCTAATTATCATTTCTGTCATCCTTCTTTTCAATCTTCCACCAGAAAAATCTGTTTACTTCTTCTATTACCTTTGGGTGATACTATTCTTAATTCTATCGTGTCTTTATATTGCTATTCGTATTAACATCCACGGTTTGTAACCTCCGTGTTGTTATTGGTCTTTATATTTTCTCTTATTTATTGGAGCTCTTTGCCTTTTTATTATCTTCTCGACATCTAGTAAAGCGAGTAACGGTCCAGAATTCGTAAGTGTGAAGTTTCGAATGAACATCATGTTCTAAACAAGAAAGAACGTAATAACACAATTTGATTTGTCAAATTACCAAAATTCAAGAGATAAGATAGAACTATCAAGAAATTATGTTCTTGATATGTTTATATATTAGATCAAATGTAAGAGTCATGTAACATGGCACATGATGATGTTATAGTCTGTGAATCATCATGTTTCATTAGAAACTCAGCATGACTTACTGTAATATAATCACGTTGATCAAGTGTCATTATATTATACTAACTCATGCATCAGTTCCCAACACTACTTCGAAAACATTCATAATTTAAACTCGAAAGTTTACAGAATATAGAAACTAACAGTTTCTTATATGATGTAATACTGATAGCGCGAAGAGATTACTGATTTCAGATAAGAATAGTTATGAAAATATCTTCAGAAATACGGAGGATATTTATAATGAAAGATACGATGATATCTTAGAATATCTAATATCGGAGGATGATGAAGAATATCGTCCACAAAGGTTTAGAGTAAGGAGCAAGATATTTGCTAAAGGCTTCAGCAAGCATTGAATCATTTGGATTCTTTGAAGGCAAGTTTAGTCTTTGTGATTTGTCCACGGCTTCCTTCATAGTTTTGCATAATCCGCTTTTCGGTACTAAATTTTCTATCGAGCGTTCCCAACATTCCATTCTTTATTATCAAACTTTTGACCGTTTAGACCATCTACGGTTTTGTTGTTTCCTCTGCGTTTAATACTACCATATCTGATTCATCGGTTATCAATCCGAGGTGGTTTCAAGAGAATTGTGTTTTTAGATGATTAAACGCTGATGGTAATATGGTAGAATATAAAAGGTTCCCCGGTAACAATAAAAGAGCACGCACATATATCAAAGTTATAATAAGGTTGTTTCGAATGAAAAGTCAAAGTTGACTTGTTGGAGCTGTGACAAAATTGGCTAATTTGAAAGAGAATTGCAATGTTAGTTTGGGTAATAATAACATCAAAGGAGCTAGCATAGATACGTGTTAAATGGTTACTCAGGTTCTGGGTGTTTTCAGGTACATAACTATATGCATCAATCTTTTCTTTTCATAGATGAAGTGCGGTTAGTTCATCTTCTCGATTGAGGTGTTTTTACGAATCATGAAAGGTTTGATTGCAGATTGTAATCATCGAGATACAAATGAGGTTTAAGATGAAATCAAGTGGCAAACTTGAAGAATTGTTTAGTTTCATATGTTATAATCAATATTTTAATTCATTTTAATTGTCCAATGTTGGTAGTCCACAGTTAGCAGTCCACAGTTACTAATTCAATAATTCATATATAGTTTATAATATTCGAATTAATTAATACGTATCATGACCCGTGTACATGTCTCAGACTCGATCACAACTCAAAGTATATATATTATTTAAGAATCAACCTCAACCCGGTATAGCAAACTCGTGCATTACAGCATATAGAGTGTCTATGGTTATTCCAAATAATATATATAGATGCGTCGATATGATATGTCAAAACTTTGTATACGTGTCTCGATATTTAAAGTGTGTAAAGTAAATAACAGAAATTAAATGACGATAAATAAAATTGCGAGAATTAAAATGCGATAAATAAATTGCGATAATAAAAATGTACAATAAGGAATTAACAGTTAGCTAGGAACAGTTAGCTAGGATTTTGTTAGCGTGGATTCTTAACAAATTTCTCATAGTTAATTTGTTTGTTTCTAACAAATTTTATTTTTGTCCAATGTTTTCTTCATTATGCCACTTGTTGGATTCTGATAAATCAAAATCCAAATATGAATTTGGATGAAAATAGTTATTCTGCGATGAACGGATACGTATATCGGTGGATGTAAGTCGTATAGTAAATGATTGTTGAATCAGATTCGTAGATTGTACGGTGTAACCTATTAATGTGGAATCTAAATATTCCTCAGGTTTTACCTACCCGTTAAAATATTTTCACCATTAACAGTTTGTACAAAAGAATTTTTAATTACAATCTTTATGAAAATATAATTGCATATATATTTTCTTTAGATGTAATCATGGATTTAATGAGTTAATATGATATTAATCTCATTTAGTTTTCGGTTGGAACTAGAATGAATAATCTCTAAAACTTTAGAGATTGCATAATCGCCATGTCGAACGAAGATAAATGAGGTAGAACGATACGTAGATCAAAGATCATACTCGAAGTATAGATGGTGATATTGAGGCGTGTGATGTTGAGGCTCATGTTATTGGGGGTACTGGTGTTGATGTTGATGAAGCTGGTACGTTTTGCACCATATTTTCCAAGACTACAACTCGGGCGCGAGGCTCGTTGACTTATTACTCCGGGATGATTGTCGGTAGGAACGAGCGAGTGAATAAGGTTTTGAATCTGAGATATTATGTAATCATGACGAGATATTCGAGAAATGAGGGTGAAAATGATATTTCGGACTGGTTCACCGGTAAGTGCTTCAGGTTCTTTGCCAAGAGGTGAATTTGGTTGATGGAAAGGATCACCTTCTTTTTGTCTCCAATGATTAAGTAGGCTACAAACCCATCAGATGAATTGGTTGATTCATTCTGGTGACACTGCTTTCGGAACTTAGGTGAAACTCCATATCTGAATAGCTATCGGAATTCGAGGAATTCAAACTGGTTGAGGTATTTATCTCGTACGATCAGATAAAGGATTTTTCGATAAGAAATAGATTATAGGATGTAGATTAGTACCCTGCAATACATAATTTACATATGCATATATAATACTAAAATCCCATAAGTTACGGAGAAATCTACGGAAGCTATCAGGCAAAGGTAACAATAACAGATACGCTAAGATATGAATTTATCTATACACTGTCCATGCAATAGAGGCAGTAAGACGTGTCTAGACTAAGAATGATAAGCAAGTGATTCCCTAATAATGATAAGCAGCAAATTTTCGACATAAAATGATAAGCAAAACTTTTGACATGCAGATACGGTCGAAGTCCAGACTCACTAATGCATCTAAACAACTATCAGTTAGACACACTAATGCAAGACCTGGTTCGCTAAGACCACCGCTCTGATACCAACTGAAATGCCCCGTTCATATACAATATAAACGATTCACAATAGTTGATTACATCACGAGGTAATTGACCTCTATATGATACATTTTACAAACATTGCATTCATTTTTAAAAGACAAACTTTCTTTACATCGAAAGTTGATGGCAAGCATACTATTTCATAATACCTCCAACTATAATTGACTCAATAATAATCTTGATGAACTCGACGACTCGAATGCAACGTCTTTTGAAATATTTCATGGATGACTCCAAGTAATATCTCTAATATGAGCAAATGCACAGCGGAAGATTTCTTTCATACCTGAGAATGAACATGCTTTCAAGTGTCAACCAAAAGGTTGGTGAGTTCATAGGTTTCTCATAAAACAATAAAATTCTTCATTTTGATAGACCACAAGATTTAAATCCTGCATGGTACAAATGGGCCCGAATCCTATACCCACCTGTAATGTACATGCGATATCTTTTAAATACAGTACACCTTTCTCATGTACGAAATCATCTTTCATAAATCTTAGTAACCGTACACGTATTTTGTGCACAAAATAACATACACATAACCTGTGTATAAAATCATTCTCTAGATACATAACATTCACTTTTCATTGCTTTCATAGCTTGGCTTGGTAACCGACCTTAACATATAATGCGCATAATAATATCCCCAAAACAGAACATCTCGTCTGTATAATAATCATATAAACTTCGAAGTACTAAACACCACGCCCACTAGCCCTTCCGTCTAGTGAACATTCTGGGTGGGGATGTTAAACCCGGTAGCTACCTTTAGGATTCGCGTCAATTAGGTGTGCACTAATTCTCAAAATTAGTGATGTTCCCTAATTCTTAGGTTACCAAGCAACAATAATCAGGAGAAAAATATTCATATCAATTGTGGCAATTATCACGTTCACATAATTCAATGGTGGCAATTATCACGTCCACATAATTCATTCGAGGAATGTTTTTCTTGTGTCTATCTCGTCAAACATTTATAAAAGCATTTCATGTATTCGAAGTTCAAAATGTAATTCAAAAGCATTTAATAAAGCAGTTGTAAAAGTAGCGCTTGTATTCTCAGTCCCAAAAATGTAAAGAGTAAAAGGGAGCAAATGAACTCACCATACTGTATTTTGTAGTAAAAATACATATGACTAAATTGAACAACTGAACAACGCAGTGTTGGCCTTGGATTCACGAACCTATATCATTTGTATGTTTATTAATATACATAGTTGTAATAGAATAATACATATATAAATTTATTAGTTATATACTTTTTATATTAATAAAATATATGTTTCATATATTTATTTTGTTATATAAAATATTACTTTTCATTATGTTATATGTATTAAATGTATTTTTATATATGTATATATCATTTGTTTGTTAAAGATAGTAATTTTAGTAATACTACGATAAAAATGATAATAATAATGATCCTAATCATGGTAATAATAATAATACAACTGTTAGCGATAATAATAATAATTTTCATACTTGTATTTAAAATGACAATTTTTATCATAATGCTTATATTAGTGGTAATAATAGTATTTACAATTATAATACTTATGGTAATAACATTATTTAATAATGATAATCAAAATCCTAAAATGATAATAATACTAAATATACTAATAATTATATAAACAATACTTATACTAAACTAATGATAATAATAATAAAAACAATAATATTCCTAATACTTAATAATAGTAATAATACAATTGTAACAATAATAATTAGTACTAGCATTAATAATAACAATCATAATAATAACAATAATAATAATAATAATAATAATAATAATGATAACACTTAATAATAATAATAATAATAATAATAATAATAATAATAATAATAATAATAATAATAATAATAATAATAATAATAATAATTGCATTTACTACCTTAAGAGCTTTTCCAAAAAAAAATGTCATGAGCCGGGCTCGAACCCCCGACCTCGCGTTCCCCGTAAACACCTCCAACCAATCATCCGTTTCTGTTTTCCTACTTCTATTCCCTACTTTAATTTATTTAACCCGTTTTGAATTTACCTCCTATTTCATCTGCTTCCCCATTTTAAGTCGACCAGGATATGAATCAATCATCAATTTACGAATTCAATTAAATCATGAAAATGAAACGTGAAATAAACAAAAATGAAGGAATTGATTTATCAACACAGCAAGAAAACAAATAAGGATCTAAAGACTGTAAAAGTCATCGAATGAACCTGATGAACTCATAATCCAATTTAAATTTCCAGGTCATTTTAGACAAAGGTTCTAACACGAATTGTGTCGCAAATGATTTAATAAAACTTTATGACTCATTAATTTTAACAAAAACGACACCTAGAGCTCAAATTCGATCTTAGAAATCTTGGTTGACTTTTTATTCAAAATATTTGACTCGTAAATTGATAATCAAAATGAGAAATTGAAATCTGGAAACTTTCAGTTAGATTAAATACATGATTCCTAACAAATATGCATTAATGGATTTTGAAAAAAAATAAAGAATCGAGCTTTGAGTAAAATTTTGGACGTACAGAGCAGTTTTTCTGTTCTCTCTCATTCTTCTCTCCTTAATTCACAAATGGCAGTGTTTGATAAATATAATGTGATAATGGATGATTGTTACAGCATAAGGATTCATTTATAATTGTTTTGTAGCTAAGAGTGGGTCGACATATTGTTAAATCAGAAACAGAATATGAATAAAAAAAATAAAATAGAATGAGATGGGTAATTGAATTTGGATGTTTCTGTGTTAGACCCCGAATCTTTTTACAGAGTTGGAGACAAGAATCAACTGGAAAAAGTGTGCTGGATCCGTGAAACAGAATTCGTAATATAGGTAATATATATCTGTATTTATACTATATATATATATATATATATATATATATATATATATATATATATATATATATATATATATATATATATATATATATATATATATATATATATATATATATATATATATAATATTTAATATTAATAAATATATTAATAATAATTCTCTTAATAATAAATAATAATAATAATACTGAATATTATTTATAATAATAACATAATAATAATACAATTAATACTAATTATCCTAATAATAATAATATTAATCATAATAATGATATTTTATTAATAATGAATTGTATTGTTTTTATAAAAATAATAATAACAATGATAATAAAAATAATAATAATAATAATAATAATGGTTCTTAAAAAAATAATAAGATTACTAGTAATAACAAGTTACATATTTAAATTTTATATCTTTATATTATTTATTAAATTATTATTAACAATACAGATATCAATACTAATAATAATATTGAGGGTACTACTTATAATATTGATATAACAAATTATGTCTATCAAATCTCATATTTATATATTATATATTAAATTAATAATACAAATATCAATATTAACAATAAAAGTAAATATATATTAATAAAATATTCATTTTAATTTGTACTTAAATATATTAATATTATAAGTTATTAATCATGTAACATTTAATACATATCTAATAACGTATATTGAATACTGAATATTTTACATATTTAATTTTTAATGTTAAAATTATATTTTAAAATTTCAAATTACTACATATATTTACATTTATATATTTATATATATATATACATATTTATTTACAAATAATTGTTCGTGAATCGTCAGAAACGGTCAAAGGTAACAGAATGCAGTTCTAAAATTTTCGAGACTCAATATTACAGACTTTGCTTATCGTGCCGAACTTATATAAAGATTAAGTTTAAATTTGATCTGAAATTTTCGGGTCATCACAGAATATCTGTATATAAATAGAGCAAAAGATTTCGTAGATTACGGAGAAATTTACGGAATATGTCAGGCAAAGTTTACAGTAACAGATACGCTAAGATATGAATTAGTGATACGCTAAGATATGAATTTTGTCTATACACTATTCGTGCAATCAATGCAGTAGGATGTGTCTAGACTTAAGAATGATAAGCAGGTAATTTCCTACGGATGATAAGTAGATGATTTCCGACTAGAAATGATAAGCAAAACTCTTGACATGCAGACACGGTCGAAGTCCAAACTCACTAATGTATCCTAACGACTATCAGTTAGACACACTAATGCAGACCTGGTTCGCTAAGACCACCGCTCTGATACCACATGTAAAGACCCGTCCCAATCCATAAGAATGAATACAATAACATATGATTACATTGCGAGGTATTTGACCTCTATATGATACATTTTACAAACATTGCATTCGTTTTTAAAAGACAAAATTTCTTTACATCGAAAGTTGATGGCATACATACCATTTCATAATATATCCAACTATAAATGACTTAATAATATTCTTGATGAACTCAACGACTTGAATGCAACGTCTTTTGAAATATGCCATGAATGACTCCAAGTAATATCTCTAAAATGAGCAAATGCACAGCGGAAGATTTCTTTCATACCTGAGAATAAACATGCTTTAAAGTGTCAACCAAAAGGTTGGTGAGTTCATTAGTTTATCAAAATCGATCATTTCCATCATTTTAATAGACCATAAGATTTTCATTTTCATTTCCATTTCTCATAAATATACGTCCCATACATAGAGACAAAAATCATTCATATGGGTTGAACACCTGGTAACCGACATTAATAAGATGCATATAAGAATATCCCCATCATTCCAGGACATCCATCGGACATGATAAAAAAAACATCGAAGTACTAAAGCATCCGCTACAACGGATGGGGTTTGTTGGGCCCAATAGATCTATCTTTAGTATTCGCGTCAATTAGTAGACTGGTTTACTAATTCTTAGGTTACCAAGCAAAAGGGGCATATTCGGCTTCGATCATTCAACCCTTCCCTAAGGAATTTGAGTTCCTGGAACATGTAACCCTTCGACAACTGTATGTTGTTACAGTATCTTTATTAACCTTACATTTATGCATATTAAAATAGACATTAATCAATATATATGATCTAGAACTATGAGAGTTATTAGAATTAATTTAGCATACACCTTCTGCTATAAATAGGATTTGGTCTTAGAGTGGCTTTTTTTCATAAGCATTTTGCCTACAGTAATTCGGTTGTAGAGCTTACAGTAATCATAGACAATTAAATATGTATAGATGTACAAGTAGACACTGATATTGTTTGGAGGTTTGACTTTCAAGAGTCAAACATGTAATCTCTTCTGCCTTAGATACTGTAAAAAACGTGGTTTTGCAATAACACCTCCATGAAAATTTATAAGCTTTTCCAATATATAGCACTTCTTTCTGTTTTTTTTATATGTAACAATGGAGCAACTGCTAATAAATTAAAGATTTTGAAGTCAAACATAGACTCTTTCTTTGTGGAACAATTGTTATCCTATCTCTTGAAAATCATAGATTCTTTTATTCATCCCTTAAATATTGCAACAATTGTTTTTTCTGGTAGGTTTCATCTTAAAGCTACACATATACACCAATATCATCATTACAGCTGTTATGAATGCCATTATATTCTGAGTTCTCTTAGACCACGAATAATGGTGACGCCTACGTGGAGTAAAAGAGATGTACTTTTTGGGGCAAGTCAGTGACTGGACTATGACGGGAAAAGAGGGAGTTGTTATGGGGGACTTTTGTCAAAGGATGACAATGACGTGGCATTTAATTTTGATTTTCTATTTTATTTTTTTAATTGTTTTTATTAGTTAAATAATAAAAAAACATTACATAAATAAATAAATAGACGTTACATATAAAAAAAGCTTTACATGAATTTAAAAAAAAAATAACGTTACATGAATTAAAAAAAAAAAAAACTTAAGGGGCTAAACCAAAATGTTATTAACCTTTGTAATATTTTTTGTAAACATTAATAAACTTCAAGGGGACTTTTATAAATTAGAAAACCCATTTCACTTCTTCATTAATCTGGTCTCCACAATTGCAGGTTTCCATCAAAAATTTTAATCCTCAAATATTCATCCAGCTACAATTTTGTTCATATGTAAATTGATAAAAAAAAAAAAAAAAAAAAAAACTCCAACGAATATAATTCATCCACCAATCACAGCTTGACACCTCCCCAAACCGCCCCTCCCTCACCACCGTGATCGGCCGACAAATGCTAGGCCACAAACGCCCATTCCCGGTGTTTGAAATGTCCCGTTCATATTGATTATAAACGTTCCATATTAATTGATTTCGTTGCGAGGTTTTGACCTCTATATGAGACGTTTTTCAAAGACTGCATTCATTTTTAAAACAACCATAACCTTTATTTTATCAATAAAGGTTTTAAAAGCATTACGTAGATTATCAAATAATGATAATCTAAAATATACTGTTTACACATGACCATTACATACTGGTTTACAATAGAAATATATTACATCGACATATGTTTCTTGAATGCAGTTTTTACACAATATCATACAAACATGGACTCTAAATCTTGTCCTTATTTTAGTATGCAACAGCGGAAGCTCTTAGTATTCACCTGAGAATAAACATGCTTTAAACATCAACAAAAATGTTGGTGAGTTATAGGTTTAACCTATATATATATCAAATCGTAACAATAGACCACAAGATTTCATATTTCAATACACATCCCATACATAGAGATAAAAATCATTCATAAGGTGAACACCTGGTAACCGACATTAACAAGATGCATATATAAGAATATCCCCATCATTCCGGGACACCCTTCGGATATGATATAAATTTCGAAGTACTAAAGCATCCGGTACTTTAGATGGGGTTTGTTAGGCCCAATAGATCTATCTTTAGGATTCGCGTCAATTAGGGTGTCTGTTCCCTAATTCTTAGATTACCAGACTTAATAAAAAGGGGCATATTCGATTTCGATAATTCAACCATAGAATGTAGTTTCATGTACTTGTGTCTATTTTGTAAATCATTTATAAAACCTGCATGTATTCTCATCCCAAAAATATTAGATTTTAAAAGTGGGACTATAACTCACTTTCACAGATTTTTACTTCGTCGGGAAGTAAGATTTGGCTACTGGTCGATTCACGAACCTATAACAAATATGTACATATATATCAAAGTATGTTCAAAATATATTTACAACATTTTTAAAACGTTTTACTGTTTTAAGTTTATTAAGTCAGCAGTCCTTGTTAGTAACCTACAACTAGTTGTCCATAAGTAGATGTACAGAAATAAATCGATATATATTATCTTGAATCAATCCACGACCCAGTGTATACACGTCTCAGGCTAGATCACAACTCAAACTATATATATTTTTGGAATCAACCTCAACTCTGTATAGCTAACTCCAACATTATTGCATATAGAGTGTCTATGGTTGTTCCAAATAATATATATAGATGGGTCGATATGATATGTCAAAACATTTGCATACGTGTCTATGGTATCCCAAGATTACATAATATATTAGAATACATGTATAATACAATATAAGTTAGCTAGGATATGATTAATATAGATTTGTTACCAATTTTCACTTAGCAACAACAAGCAAAAATAACCAATCTTGTTTTACCCATAACTTCTTCATTTTAAATCCGTTTTGAGTGAATCAAATTGCTATGGTTTCATATTGAACTTAAATTTATGAATCTATACAGAAAAAGTATAAGTTTATAGTCGGAATTACAGGTTACAAGTCATTTTTGTAAAGGTAGTCATTTCAATCGAAAGAACGACGTCTAGATGACCATTTTGGAAAACATACTTCCACTTTGAGTTTAATCATAATTTTTGGATATAGTTTCATGTTCATAAGAAAAATCATTTTCCCAGAAGAACAATTTTTAAATCAAAGTTTATCATAGTTTTTAATTATCCAAACCAAAACAGCCCCCGGTTTCACTACGACGGCGTATATCCGATTTTATGGTGTTCATCGTGTTTCCAGGTTTTAAATCATTAAGTTAGCATATCATATAGATATAGAACATGTGTTTAGTTGATTTTAAAATTCAAGTTAGAAGGATTAACTTTTGTTTGCTAACAAGTTTAGAATTAACTAAACTATGTTCTAGTGATTACAAGTTTAAACCTTCGAATAAGATAGCTTTATATGTATGAATCGAATGATGTTATGAACATCATTACTACCTCAAGTTTCCTGGATAAAACTATTTGAAATGAGAAAAATGGATCTAGCTTCAAAGGATCCTTGGATGGCTTGAAAGTTCTTGAAGCAGAATCATGACACGAAAACAGTTCAAGTAAGATTTTCACTCGAAATAAGATTATTATAGTTGTAGAAATTGAATCAAAGTTTGAATATGAATATTACCTTGAATTAGAAAGATAACTTACTGTAAATAACAAAGGTTCCTTGATCTTAGATGATTACTTGGAATGGATTAGAAAGTTTGGAAGTAGACTTGCAAACTTGGAAGTATTCTTGATTTTTATGAAACTATACTTATGGAATTTATGAAGAACACTTAGAACTTGAAGATGGAACTTGAGAGAAATCAATTAGATGAAGAAAATTGAAGAATGAAAGTGTTTGTAGGTGTTTTTGGTCGTTGGTATATGGATTAGATATAAAGGATATGTAATTTTGTTTTCATGTAAATAAGTCATGAATGATTACTAATATTTTTGTAATTTTATGAGATATTTCATGCTAGTTGCCAAATTATGGTTCCCACATGTGTTAGGTGACTCAAATGGGCTGCTAAAAGCTGATCATTGGAGTGTATATACCAATAGTACATACATCTAAAAGCTGTGTATTGTACGAGTACGAATACGGGTGCTGTTGATGAAACTGAACGAGGATGTAATTGTAAGCATTTTTGTTAAGTAGAATTACTTTGATATGTGTCTTGAAGTCTTTCAAAAGTGTAAGAATACATATCAAAACACAACATGTATATACATTCTAATGGAGTCGTTAAGTCTTCGTTAGTCGTTACATGTAAGTATTGTTTTGAAACCTTTAAGTTAACGATCTCAATTAATGTTGTTAACCCAATGTTTATTATATCAAATGAGATGTTAAATTATTATGTTATCATGATATTATGATGTATGAATATATCTTAATATGATATATACATTAAAATATCGTTACAACGATAATCGTTACATATAAGTCTCGTTTCGTAATTCTTGAGTTAGTAGTCTTGTTTTTACATAAGTAGTTCATTGTTAACACACTTAATGATATATTTAAATATCATTTTATCATGTTAAATATAGTGTATCAATATCTTAATATGATACATATGTATTTAGTAGACGTTATCACAACGATAATCGTTATATACATCATTTCGAGTTTCTTAACTTAGTAATCTCATTTCTTATGTATATCACACATTGTTAATATACTTAGTGAGATACTTACTCATCGTAATCTCATATCAACCACATATATATGTCTATATATAACACAACATGTACTTTTTACAAATTTGTAACGTTCATGAATCGTCGGTCAACTTGGGTGATCAATTGTCTATATGAAACTTATTTCATTTAATCAAGTCTTAACAAGTTTAATTGCTTAACACGTTGGAAACATTTAGTCATGTAAATATCAATCTCAATTAATATATATAAACATGAAAAAGTTCGGGTCACTACAGTACCTACCCGTTAAATAAATTTCGTCCCGAAATTTTAAGCTGTTGAAGGTGTTGACGAATCTTCTGGAAATAGATGCGGGTATTTCTTCTTCATCTGATCTTCACGCTCCCAGGTGAACTCGGGTCCTCTACGAGCATTCCATCGAACCTTAACAATCGGTATCTTGTTTTGCTTAAGTTTCTTAACCTCACGATCCATTATTTCGACGGGTTCCTCAATGAATTGAAGTTTTTCATTGATTTGGATTTCGTCCAATGGAATAGTGAGATCTTCTTTAGCAAAACATTTCTTCAAATTCGAGACGTGGAAAGTGTTATGTACAACCACGAGTTGTTGAGGTAGCTCCAGTTGGTAAGCTACTGGTCCGACACGATCTATAATCTTGAATGGTCCAATGTACCTTGGATTTAGTTTCCCCCGTTTACCAAATCGAACAACGCCTTTCCAAGGTGAAACCTTAAGCATGATCATTTCTCCAATTTCAAACTCTATATCTTTTCTTTTACTGTCCGCGTAGCTCTTTTGTCGACTCTGGGCGGTTTTCAATCGTTGTTGAATTTGAATGATTTTCTCGGTAGTTTCTTATATTATCTCCGGACCCGTAATCTGTCTATCCCCCACTTCATTCCAACAAATCGGAGACCTGCACTTTCTACCATAAAGTGCCTCAAACGGCGCCATCTCAATAATAGAATGGTAACTGTTGTTGTAAAAAAATTCTGCTAACGGTAGGTGTCTATCCCAACTGTTTCTGAAATCAATAACACATGCTCGTAGCATGTATTCAAGCGTTTGTATCGTCCTTTCGCTCTGCCCATCAGTTTGTGGATGATAGGCAGTACTCATGTCTAGACGAGTTCCTAATGCTTGCTGGAATGTCTGCCAGAATCTTGAAATAAATCTGCCATACCTATCAGAGATAATAGAGATTGGTATTCCATGTCTGGAGACGACTTCCTTCAAATACAGTCATGCTAACTTCTCCATCTTGTCATCTTCTCTTATTGGCAGGAAGTGTGCTGATTTGGTGAGACGATCAACTATTACCCAAATAGTATCAAAACCACTTGCAGTCCTTGGCAATTTAGTGATGAAATCCATGGTAATGTTTTCCCATTTCCATTCCGGAATTTCGGGTTGTTGAAGTAGACCTGATGGTTTCTGATGCTCCGCTTTGACCTTAGAACACGTCAAACATTCTCCTACGTATTTAGCAACATCGGCTTTCATACCTGGCCACCAAAAATGTTTCTTGAGATCCTTGTACATCTTCCCCATTCCTGGATGTATTGAGTATCTGGTTTTATGAGCTTCTCTAAGTACCATTTCTCTCATATCTCCAAATTTTGGTACCCAAATTCTTTCAGCCCTATAGCGGGTTACATCTTCCCGAATATTAAGATGCTTCTCCGATCCTTTGGGTATTTCATCCTTTAAATTTACCTCTTTTAAAACTCCTTGTTGCGCCTCCTTTATTTGAGTAGTAAGGTTAGTGTGAATCATTATATTCATAGCTTTTACTCGAATGGGTTCTCTGTCCTTTCTGCTCAAGGCGTCAGCTACCACATTTGCCTTCCCCGGGTGGTAACAAATCTCAAAGTCATAATCATTCAACAATTCAATCCACCTACGCTGCCTCATATTCAGTTGTTTCTGATTAAATATGTGTTGACGACTTTTGTGGTCGGTATATATAATACTTTTGACCCCATAAAAGTAGTGCCTCCAAGTCTTTAATGCAAAAAAACCGCGCCTAATTCCAAATCATGCGTCGTATAATTCTGTTCGTGAATCTTCAATTGTCTAGACGCATAAGCAATTACTTTCGTTCGTTGCATTAATACACAACCAAGACCTTGCTTTGAGGCGTCACAATATATCACAAAATCATCATTCCCTTCAGGTAATGACAATATAAGTGTCGTAGTTAACTTTTTCTTTAATAATTGAAACGCTTTCTCTTGCTCATCTTTCCATTCAAATTTCTTCCCTTTATGCGTTAATGCAGTTAAGGGTTTTGCTATTCTGGAAAAGTCTTGGATGAACCTTCTGTAGTAACCAGCCAATCCTAAAAATTGACGTATATGCTTTGGAGTTTTTGGGGTTTCTCACTTTTCAACGATTTCGATCTTTGTCGGGTCCACCTGGATACCTTCTTTGTTCACTATGTGACCGAGGAATTGAACTTCTTCCAACCAAAATGTACACTTTAAAAACTTAGCGTACAGTTTTTCTTTCCTCAATACTTCTAGCACTTTTCTCAAATGTTCTTCATGTTCTTGATCATTCTTTGAGTAAATAAGTATGTCATCGATGAAAACAATGACAAACTTGTCAAGATATGGCCCACACACTCGGTTCATAAGGTCCATGAATACAGCTGGTGCATTAGTCAATCCAAATGGCATAACCATAAACTCGTAATGACCATAACGAGTCCTAAAAGCAGTTTTTGGAATATCATCCTCCTTTACTCGCATTTGATGATATCCAGAACGTAAATCGATCTTCGAATAAACAGACGAGCCTTGTAGTTGATCAAATAAGTCGTCGATTCTCGGTAGTGGGTAGCGGTTCTTGATGGTAAGTTTGTTCAACTCTCGGTAGTCGATACACAACCTGAATGTACCATCTTTCTTCTTCACAAACAGAACAGGAGCTCCCCATGGTGATGTACTTGGTCGAATGAAACCACGCTCTAAAAGTTCCTGTAACTGACTTTGTAATTCTTTCATTTCGCTGGGTGAGATTCTATATGGAGCACGAGCTATTGGTGTAGCTCCTGGTACAAGATCTATTTGAAATTCAACAGATCGATGTGGAGGTAGTCCCGGTAATTCTTTTGGAAATACATCAGGAAATTCTTTTGCGACGAAAACATCATTGATGCTCTTTTCTTCAGTTTGTACTTTCTCGACGTGTGCTAGAACAGTATAGCAACCTTTTCTTATTAGTTTTTGTGCCTTCAAATTACTAATAAGATGTAGCTTCGTGTTGCCCTTTTCTCCGTACACCATTAAGGGTTCTCCTTCTTCTCGTACGATGCGAATTGCCTTTTTGTAATATACGATCTCTGCTTTCATCTCCTTCAGCCAGTCCATTCCAACTATTACATCAAAACTCCCTAACTCTACTGGTATCAAATCAATCTTAAATATTTCGCTACCCAGTTTAATTTCTCGATTCCGGCATATATAATCTGCTGAAATTAATTTATCGTTTGCTAATTCGAGTAAAACTTTACTATCCAACAGCGTTAATGGACAACTTAATTTAGCACAAAAGTCTCTACTTATATAGCTTCTATCCGCACCCGAATCAAATAAAACGTAAGCAGATTTATTGTCAATAAGAAATGTACCCGTAACAAGCTCCGGGTCTTCCTGTGCCTCTGCCGCATTAATATTGAAAACTCTTCCGCGGCCTTGTCCATTCGTGTTCTCCTGGTTCGGGCAATTTCTAATAATGTGGCCCGATTTTCCACATTTATAACAAACTACATTGGCATAACTTGCTCCGACACTACTTGCTCCGCCATTACTCGTTCCAACACCATTTGTTCCTGTCGTTCTGTTAACCCCTGGTCCGTAGACCTCACACTTCGTCGCGCTATGACCATTTCTTTTACACTTGTTGCAAAATTTGGTGTAGAGCCCCGAGTGATACTTTTCACACCTTTGGCATAGCTACTTCTGATTGTTGTTGTTGTTGTTGTTGTTGTTGCGGTTGTTATTGTTGTTGGGATGATTGTTGTAGTAGTTGTTGTTGTTGTTGTACCGTTTGTTGTAGTTGCGATTGATGTTGCGATTGTTGGGATAGTTGTTGTTGTATTGGTGACTCTTATCACCGTTTTCCTCCCACTTTCTTTTGACTAGCTTCACGTTGGCCTCTTCGGCTGCCTGTTCTTTAATTCTTTCCTCAATCTGGTTCACTAGTTTGTGATCCATTCTACATGCCTTTTGTATGGAGGCAGGCTCGTGTGAACTTATATCTTCTTGGATTCTCTCCGGTAACCCTTTCACAAACGCGTCGATCTTCTCTTCCTCATCTTCGAACGCTCTCGGATACAATAGGCACAATTCTGTGAATCGTCTTTCGTACGAAGTAATATCGAATCCCTGTGTTTGTAACCCTCTAAGTTCTGACTTGAGCTTATTGACCTCGGTTCTGGGACGGTACTTCTCATTCATCAAGTGCTTGAATGCTGACCACGGTAGTGCGTAAGCAGCATCTTGTCCCACTTGCTCTAGATAGGTATTCCACCATGTTAACGCAATACCTGTGAAGGTATGCGTAGCGTACTTCACTTTGTCTCCTTCAGCACACTTACTTATGACAAAAACCGATTCAACTTTCTCGGTCCACCGTTTCAATCCAATTGGTCCTTCGGTCCCATCAAATTCGGAAGGTTTGCAGGCAGTGAATTCCTTGTAGGAGCATCCTACACGATTTCTTGCGCCGTTAGCTGTATTGCTAGATTCAGAGTTATTGTTGGTATGTAGCGCGGCCTGTACTGCGGCTATGTTTGAAGCAAGAAAGGCACGAAATTCCTCTTCGCTCATATTCAAGGTGTGTCGAGTAGTCGGTGCCATTTCCTTCAAAATAGTCAAATGAAACAAGTTAATCATACAGAATATTAAGAGTAGTCAATAGTATCTCGTAGCATAATATAAACTCATTTATAAAAGCTTTTTCTTCATATTAGCGTTTTATAAGTTTAAATTCGGGTACTACCTACCCGTTAAGTTCATACTTAGTAGCTAATATACAATTCAACTACTACAATTCCATATGAAAAACTGATTATAATAATATATCACATACAAATATTCTTCAAACTTACAACTTCGCTATATTACATATAACATGAAATATAGTACACTATGATGCAGGACAGTTTTGAAGATAAATCTAGTTAATACGCAAGTTGTTCAGCAAAAAAAATAAAGACACGTAATTCATAAGTCCAGAAACAAGTCATGCATTCTTGTTTTACTAAGACAACTTCCCATCCTTGGTCTTGTGAAAAATAACCGTTATGACCATTGGCTAGGCAGCATGTTGTAATGTCGTCAAAAGGACGAGGGTTTTGTAATGTCCAACAGCCCTGTAATAATCTAAAAACCTTGTTTCTCACCCAAACTACTGAATCCGTCACTTGTGGGAAAGTTTTATTTAAAAGCTGCAATCCGATGTTCTTTTTCTCACTTTGGTAAGAAGCGAACATCACTAACCCATAAGCATAACATGCTTCTTTATGTTGCATGTTAGAAGCTCTTTCTAATTCACGAAATCCTATGTTGTGATATGTTGAGTAAAAATAGGTTCTTAACCCGTAGCATAAAATTGCATTTGGGTTCCCCGCATTTAACGCTTTAAAGAAAACACGGCGTAACTTAAAGTCTCCCCAATGTGATATACCCCACCTATCAAAGGAAAGCCTTTTATAAACTAAGGCATTTCTGGAAAGTCTTTCAAATGTTTGACAAGTTATTTTTGCCATAACTAAATGTGTTGATGAATTCTGACCGACTCTAGACAAGATTTTCTCAATCATATCCTCTGGTAGGTCTTCTAAAATATTCGGTTGTCTACCCTTAACGTCCATTTTGTTTTTATACTGTAAAATAGACAAGGATTAGATTCGTAATAACAAACAATACAAGCAATTTTTACATAGAACATAAAAGTACAAGCACACTACAATACATTTATTACACAACATGCTCACACCCCTCTAATCTGAATCACTGGTTTCTTCTTCTTCGGACTTGGTTATTTTTCCTAATTTTCTAGGGATATATGATGTTCCTCTAATACGAGCCGTCGTTTTCCACATTGGTTTAGAAAAACCTGGTGGTTTAGAGGTTCCCGGGTTATTGTCACGATATTGAAAATACGGGTGTTGACGGTACATATAAAGTTCATCGGGGTCGGAATCAGATTTCTCTATTTTGATGCCTTTTCCCTTATTATTTTCTTTTGCCTCATTAAATTGGGTCGGGGTAATTTCTATAACATCATCGGAATCCTCATCAGGATCCGATTCATCGGAAAATTGGTAATTTTCCCAATATTTTGCTTCCTTAGCGGAAACACCATTGACCATTATTAACTTTGGTCCATTGGTTGAGGATTTTCTTTTATTTGACCGGTTTTCTGTGGTTCCTACTATTCCCCCCTCCGGAACCTCTTCTTCTTCCGGCTCCTCTTCTTCTGGTTCCTCTTCTTCCGGTTCCTCTTCTTCCGGTTCCGTTTCCTCTTCTTCCGGTTCTTCGGGAACTTGTGAATCTTGCAAATATATATTCGACTCTTCGTTATTATTAGGTGAGTCAATGGGATTTGTGCTAGAGGTAGACATCTATCACACAATATCAAACATGTTAAGAGATTAATATATCACATAATATTTACATGTTAATAATATATAATTTCCAACAAAAATGTTAAGCAATCATTTTTAAAGAAAACACGGTCGAAGTCCAGACTCACTAATGCATCCTAACAAACTCGGTAAGACACACTAATGCAAATTTTCTGGTTCTCTAAGACCAACGCTCGGATACCAACTGAAATGTCCCGTTCATATTGATTATAAACGTTCCATATTAATTGATTTCGTTGTGAGGTTTTGACCTCTATATGAGACGTTTTTCAAAGACTGCATTCGTTTTTAAAACAAACCATAACCTTTATTTTATCAATAAAGGTTTTAAAAGCATTACGTAGATTATCAAATAATGATAATCTAAAATATACTGTTTACACATGACCATTACATAATGGTTTACAATAGAAATATATTACATCGACATATGTTTCTTGAATGCAGTTTTTACACAATATCATACAAACATGGACTCTAAATCTTGTCCTTATTTTAGTATGCAACAGCGGAAGCTCTTAGTATTCACCTGAGAATAAACATGCTTTAAACGTCAAAAAAAATGTTGGTGAGTTATAAGTTTAACCTATATATATCAAATCGTAACAATAGACCACAAGATTTCATATTTCAATACACATCCCATACATAGAGATAAAAATCATTCATATGGTGAACACCTGGTAACCGACATTAACAAGATGCATATATAAGAATATCCCCATCATTTCGGGACACCCTTCGGATATGATATAAATTTCGAAGTACTAAAGCATCCGGTACTTTGGATGGGGTTTGTTAGGTCCAATAGATCTATCTTTAGGATTCACGTCAATTAGGGTGTCTGTTTGTGACGACCCGGAAATTTCTGACTAAATTTAAACTTTATCTTTATATTATTCTGACACGATAAGCAATGTTTGTTAAGTTAAATCTCAAGGATTTTAAACTATGTTTATACATTCATTTAAACCTCGATCAAATTCCAATGATTCACGAACCATTAAATGAACATATATGAATATGTATGTGTATGTGTATATGTTATAAATTGAAAATGTCAACAAAGTATTTAAAAGTATAATGCTTTATATGAACGTATTTGTTTCAATATGATTATCGACGAAATTAAAAAAAAATATTAAATGATTGAATTATCAGAAACATTGAATTATGATTACAAGTCTCTGTTGAGAGGTCTACTATGATTTGAGAAATCTATTCCTCTTAACGATATTCGGAATAATTTGTAAAGCTATTTATAAATAAAAATAAAAAGTGTCATTTACGAAAGTTAGACAAAAGCTAGTGGAGAATTGGTTTCCATAATATTCTATTAATCTATTTTCAAACGTACAAAAACGTTTTCAGTTTAAAAAGAACTTTATTATTAAAACGTATATAACTTTTATAAATATCTAGAATCACTTTTGATAACTCATTACTTAACCAGTATAATAAATAACAATATTTATATTTTATTTAATTAAATATATATAACGATTTAAATTAATATTATATATATTTATACGCGTATTATACATACATAGTTTTTATACTTTTACTATACTTTAACTTTACCTTTACTTTACTTTTACTTTACTTTAACTTTAATAATTCACTTTAATAATTCATACTTTAATAATTCACTTTAATAATTCACTTTAATAATTCATACTTTAATAATTCACTTTAATAATTCATACTTTAATAATTCACTTTAATAATTCAAAAATCTATTATAAATATAATTCAATAGGTTTCATTATTTCATAGAAACTTGAAAATATATTTCTCTAAACTCTCTCAATCGATATATATATATATATATATATATATATATATATATATATATATATATATATATATATATATATATATATATATATATATATATATATATATATATTGCTCTGTATTATTTCAAGATATTATTAGTATACATAAAATATTACGACGGAGTGATGTCCGAGTGATTTCAAAATAGTTTTTTGAATGAGTCGAAGCTAAGGAAATTATGGGTTATAGCTATGAAGGTGATGGGTATGGTTCATGGGTATGCTCGTGAGGTCAACCTAGTGTTTATCATCTCCGTTGCGTCTACGTACTTTCCTGCAATATTGAATCTCAATATTGATACGTGAGCACTCATAACTTAACTTTTATATATCAATAGTGTATCCCTGACTAGTGCTCGAGTATATAGGATTATGCATGCTTGTACATTCGATATTGTCCTTAGATAGGTTTGTTGAATCCTGAATTAGATACATATGCTACTGAGACAGGGTATATGATATGCATGTCATTGGAAAGCTAGCGAAAAATTAAGAACTTTTCATTTAGATATCGAATGGTTTCGATGAACGGATTTGAAGTTATATTCAACTGAATTTTAGTATTTTTGTTAAAATGATTATTATTACTATCGTCGTTATTATTTTAATAGAAATATCATTGTTATTATAAAATATCATTATTACTATTATGTTAGTATTATCATTTTATCATAATAACATTTTTAGTAAATATAAATATTGTTATTGTTTTATAGAATAATAATAATTATTATTACAAAATAATACAACTTTTACTTATTATTATTATGATCAATATTATTTTATCAAATAAATAGGGGATACAAAGATATTTTTGACTACGCGTAATATAATTACATTAATAATACTTATCACTATAGTTTTAAGATATTAAGTGAACTTTATAAATTTTACTACTTAAGATATATAAAAGTATATTTTATCATATATAAACGTTAATATAAATTTTTATCAATAAATGACTTTTATTATTATAAAATCTAATAAATATATTTAAATATATAAAACGACTATAGTTAAGTTATATAATAAACACGTATAAATTTTAGAAGTCATTTTGGGTCAAGTTGACTTTTGTTGACTTTTGCATATTAGTCTCGAGCATTAGGATTGTGGTACACTATGACTTGACCAAAAATTGTTAGACAAATATTGACCAACATATAAATTTATATAATTAATATAGGTTCGTGAATCCGAGGCCAACCTTGCACTTGTTAAATGACGTTATATGTATTTTTACTACGAAATACAGTATGGTGAGTTTCATTTGCTCCCTTTTATATATATTTTTGGGACTGAGAATACATGCGGTGTTTTTTATAAATGTTTTACGAAATAGGCACAAGTACTAAAACTAATTCTACGTGGGTTTAAACCAGAAATATACCCTTAGCTTGGTAACATTAAACTACTTGTCTATGTACGGTAGGCGCGAATCCTAAAGATAGATCTATTGGGCCTGACAAACCCCATCCTGACTATGGGATGCTTTAGTACTTCGAGGTTATTTTAAATACACCTGATCTGGTGTACTTCAGAGGGTAAAACATGAACGTTAAGGCTTATTACCGGGTGCCTACAATTTATAGAATACTCTTATACATTTGCGAGTGTACATATATTTATAAACGGAAATCTTGTGGTCTATTAATATATTGAAATGATTGTTATGATAAACCTATGAACTCACCAACCTTTTGGTTGACACTTTAAAGCATGTTTATTCTCAGGTATTAAAGAAATCTTCCGCTGTGCATTAGCTCATTTTAAGGATATTACTTGGAGTCATTCATGGCGTATTTTGAAAGACGTTGCATTCGAGTCATTGAGTCCATCAAGATTATTATTATGTCAATTATAGTTGGATGTATTATGAAATGGTGTGCATGCCGTCAACTTTCGTTGTAAAGAAAGTTTGTCTTTAAAAACGAATGCAATGTTTGTAAAATGTATCATATAGAGGTCAAAATACCTCGCGATGTAATCAACTATTGTGAATCGTTTATAATGTATATGAACGGGTCCTTTCAGTTGGTATCAGAGCGGTGGTCTTAGCGAACTAGGTCTGCATTAGTGTGTCTAACTGATAGTCGTTAGGATGCATTAATGAGCCTGGACTTCGACCGTGTCTGCATGTCAAAAGTTTTGCTTATCATTTTTGTCGGAAATTGCCTGCTTATCATTCTTAGTCTAGACACGTCTTACTGCATTGATTGCATGAATAGTGTATAGACAAAATTCATATCTTAGCGTATCTGCTAATCCATATCTTAGCGTATCTGTTACTGTAAACTTTGCCTGACATATCCCGTAATTTCCTCCGTAATCTACGAAATCTTTTGCGCTATATATATAGATATTCTATGTAATTAGAATACCACCCGATAGCCGAAAAATCATTTCATATCGAAAAATTCTTTATTCAATCGAACGAAATGGAATTCGTCATTAGTTCAAGTCCCTCGAATTCCGATATGGAATCCCACTCAAGCTCCGAAAGCAGTGTGACCGGAATGGATCAACCAATTAGCCATCATCTATTCTGGATGAATTGGGGATAGGTTCGTAGCCTCCTCAATAATTGGAGACAAGAAGAAGGTGATCCCTTCCATCCACCACATTGCCCTCTTGGCAATGAACCTGAAGCACTTACCGGCGACCGGTCCGAAACACCATTTTCTCTCTCATTTTCAGAGTATCTCGTCACGATTATATACTACATCAAATTCTAGATTTTATTTATCCGTTCGTCCGAACCGACAATCACCCCGGTGTAATAGAAGAAGTCAACGAGCTTCGCGCTCGAGTAGTGGCTTTAGAGAATATGGTGCAAGGGTTACAAACACCAACAAATAACGAAGTATTAATTCATAATTTCAATTTTATTGAATAAATACTCCGTAAAAGTTATGTAATTTCTAAAGTCTTTAGGGATTATTCAGTTCTAGTTTCAACCGTAAATCAAATGAGTTTAATTTAATATTAACTCATTAAATCTATGTTACATCTGAAGAAAATATGCACATATATATTTTCATAAAGACTGTAATAAAATTCTGTTGTACAAAATATTTATTGTGAATTTTTTTTAACGGGTAGGTAATACCCGAGAGATATATAAATTCACAATTAATATATTACATTTTTTGAATCCGATTAAGCAAATCATCAACTATACTCCCAAAATCTCACAACAATATACATTCTTGTATAGAAATCAAAGCAACCATTCTCACCCAAATTTGATTACGCATTCTGATTTTGACAAATCAAAATCCAAGTCATGATTTAACAGAAGACATCATTCTTAGATTCCTACATCTTTCAAAGCTATACTTTGACTTCAAAACCGTGTTAGAACATCATATGTATATTAACGATTACAAACTGTGTTCAAACTCTCCGAAGTTTTCGAAGACACTTCAAACAATGAACAATCGAGATGATGATCCAACCACATATTACCCACATTTATGTACCTAAAAAGCTCTCGAAGCCAAAGTCATAGTTCGACGCGTATCCGTGTCAGACCCTTTGGCATTTATTAGCTAAAATGACTTTTCAATTCCTTTTCAAAGTAGACAGTTTTGTCACAGCTCCAGCAAGTCAACTTCGACTTTTCAGTCGGACTAGTCTTAATATAACCTCGATAGATACGTTGCCCTTTCGTCATCGTTACTGGGGACCTTTCATATCTCGCCACCTTAGCAATAAACTTACCAACAACTTCAATTATCTTTGACTTTTCGAAAAATCATTATATTTATTGAAATCACATCATTTACTCATTCGCATCTTGTAACGAGAATTGTCATACGAATCATCGAAAAACAGTAACCAGTATTTTGAAATCTCGCAGCATGTCTACGCCAACAGTTATATGTGTACCTAAAACGTCTATCTCATGGACTTACATACTATGAATGTGAAGTTCTGAAAAATATTTTGAACTGCAAACTAGTTCTTGAAATGCTGACGAAGCATCAAAAACTGTAAACGATCTTAACAGTAAAAAGTTTGATGACAAAGAATAGTAAGGTGGAAAAGCTGAGAAAAATAGAAGGTTTGGAACTGGAAAACGGATTGAACAGACTATGAAGGAGGCTGTGGACAAATCACAAAGACTAAATCTGCCTTCAAAGAATCCAAATGATTCAGTACCTGCTAAAGTCATTAACGAATACCTTACTCTTTATTCTAAACCTTTACAGACAAATCTTCATCATCATTCATCAATATTAGAAATTCTAAGATATTATCATATCTTTCATTATAAATATCCGCAATATTTCTGAAGATATTTTCACAACTAATCTTATCTGAAGTCATTTATTTCTTTGCGCTATCAGTGTTACATCATATAAGAAACTATTAGTTTCTATATTCTATAAACTTTCGAGTTTAAATTATGAATGTTTTGAAGTAGTGTTGGGAACTGGAGCATGAGTTAGTATAATATAATGACACTTGATCAACGTGATTATATTACAGTAAGTCATGCTGAGTTTCTAATGGGACATGACGATTCACAGACCATGCCGTCATCATGTTCCATGTTACACGACTCTTGTATTCTATTTAATCTCTAAAAATATCAAGAATATATTTTCTTGATGATTCGGTCTTTTCAGGGTATTCTGGTAAATTAACAAATCAAGATCGTGCCATTACCATTTCCTTCTTAGAATATTAACTATGTTCATTCTGAAATTCATATCTGCGAATACTAGACCATTACAAACGTTGCTTAATCGCAAGAAGAAGAAACGAAAGGACAAAACTCCAAAATAGAAATTGGAGTATAAATCGCAGCAAATAGAAGGGAGCATTAACTGTGGATGTCAATGATTATAGAAGACAAAAGCAGGGGCTTTGAAATATAAGGGAAGATATAAAACCCAACAACCACCCAAAAATTATAAACCGTATATATCGATGCATATAGCAATATAAAGACACGAAAGAACTAAAAACACTATAAAACCGAGAGTATAGTAGAAGTAAATAGATTCTTACGGAGGCAGATGAAAAAGAAGAACGACAGATATGAAAGTGAGGAGTATATCGAGAATCAGTACTGGATGAAGCATATTGACAAATACTTTAAAATATGAGTTGGGGGAGAAAGAATAGAAGGTGTGAGTTGTAAGGAAACGAAGGAGGTGGATTTATAGTATAATACCCGACAGAGAAATCAAGATGGATTATCGTATTAATTCGAAGAGAATCATAATCTCCTTAATCACCAAAGCATCAAATCCAACATAGATTACAAAGATTTTCTTTAAATTCGGAGATCAATTGTGATGACGTCAAAAGATATGACGAATCACTATAATCTTATTTCCTTCATTTACGATAACTTCCCTCATACGCTTTGAGTAATCGAATTATTTTATCCATACTTCTTAGACATGATAAAACTTCATAATCGACATAATAACATTCTCATTGTTAGCCATAACGACCTCTATCAAATTTCGGGGACGAAATTTCTTTAACGGGTAGGTACTGTGACGACCCGGAAATTTCTGACTAAATTTAAACTTTATCTTTATATTATTCTGACACGATAAGCAATGTTTGTTAAGTTAAATCTCAAGGATTTTAAACTATGTTTATACCTCCATTTAAACCTCGACCAAATTCCAATGATTCACGAACCATTAAATGAACATATATGAATATGTATGTATATGTGTATATGTTATAAATTGAAAATGTCAACAAAGTATTTAAAAGTATAATGCTTTATATGAACGTATTTGTTTCAATATGATTATCGACGAAATTAAAAAATATATATATTAAATGATTGAATTATCAGAAACATTGAATTATGATTACAAGTCTCTGTTGAGAGGTCCACTATGATTTGAGAAATCTATTCCTCTTAACGATATTCGGAATAATTTGTAAAGCTATTTATAAATAAAAATAAAAAGTGTCATTTACGAAAGTTAGACAAAAGCTAGTGGAGAATTGGTTTCCATAATATTCTATTAATCTATTTTCAAACGTACAAAAACGTTTTCAGTTTAAAAAGAACTTTATTATTAAAATGTATATAACTTTTATAAATATCTAGAATCACTTTTGACAACTCATTACTTAACCAGTATAATAAATATAACGATATTTATATTTTATTTCATTAAATATATATAACGATTTAAATTAATATTATATATATTTATACGCGTATTATACATACATAGTTTTTATACTTTTACTATACTTTAACTTTACCTTTACTTTACTTTTACTTTACTTTAACTTTAATAATTCACTTTAATAATTCATACTTTAATAATTCACTTTAATAATTCACTTTAATAATTCATACTTTAATAATTCACTTTAATAATTCAAAAATCTATTATAAATAGAATTCAATAGGTTTCATTATTTCATAGAAACTTGAAAATATATTTCTCTAAACTCTCTCAAATGATATACATATATATATATATATATATATATATATATATATATATATATATATATATATATATATATATATATATATATATATATATATATATATATATATATATATATATATATTTGCTCTGTATTATTTCAAGATATTATTAGTATACATAAAATATTACGACGGAGTGATGTCCGAGTGATTTCAAAATAGTTTTTTGAATGAGTCGAAGCTAAGGAAATTATGGGTTATAGCTATGAAGGTGATAGGTATGGTTCATGGGTATGCTCGTGAGGTCAATCTAGTGTTTATCATCTCCGTTGCGTCTACGTACTTTCCTGCAATATTGAATCTCAATATTGATACGTGAGCACTCATAACTTAACTTTTATATATCAATAGTGTATCCCTGACTAGTGCTCGAGTAGATAGGATTATGCATGCTTGTACATTCGATATTGTCCTTAGATAGGTTTGTTGAATCCTGAATTAGATACATATGCTACTGAGATAGGGTATATGATATGCATGTCATTGGAAAGCTAGCGAAAAATTAAGAACTTTTCATTTAGATATCGAATGGTTTCGATGAACGGATTTGAAGTTATAGTCAACTGAATTTTAGTATCATTGTTAAAATGATTATTATTACTATCTTCGTTATTATTTTAATAGAAATATCATTGTTATTATAAAATATCATTATTACTATTATGTTAGTATTATCATTTTATCATAATAATATTTTTAGTAAATATAAATATTGTTATTTTTTTATAGAATAATAATAATTATTATTACAAAATAATACAACTTTTACTTATTATTATTATGATCAATATTATTTTATCAAATAAATAGGGGATACAAAGATATTTTTCACCACGCGTAATATAATTACATTAATAATACTTATCACTATAGTTTTAAGATATTAAGTGAACTTTATAAATTTTACTACTTAAGATATATAAAAGTATATTTTATCATATATAAACGTTAATATAAATTTTTATCAATAAATGACTTTTATTATTATAAAATCTAATAAATATATTTAAATATATAAAACGACTATAGTTAAGTTATATAATAAACACGTATAAATTTTAGAAGTCATTTTGGGTCAAGTTGACTTTTGTTGACTTTTGCATATTAGTCTCGAGCATTAGGATTGTGGTACACTATGACTTGACCAAAAATTGTTAGACAAATATTGACCAACATATAAATATATATAATTAATATAGGTTCGTGAATCCGAGGCCAACCTTGCACTTGTTAAATGACGTTATATGTATTTTTACTACGAAATACAGTATGGTGAGTTTCATTTGCTCCCTTTTATATATATTTTTGGGACTGAGAATACATGCGGTGTTTTTTATAAATGTTTTACGAAATAGGCACAAGTACTAAAACTAATTCTACGTGGGTTTAAACCAGAAATATACCCTTAGCTTGGTAACATTAAACTACTTGTCTATGTACGGTAGGCGCGAATCCTAAAGATAGATCTATTGGGCCTGACAAACCCCATCCTGACTATGGGATGCTTTAGTACTTCGAGGTTATTTTAAACACACCTGATCTGGTGTACTTCAGAGGGTAAAACATGAACGTTAAGGCTTGTTACCGGGTGCCTACAATTTATAGAATACTCTTATACATTTGCGAGTGTACATATATTTATAAACGGAAATCTTGTGGTCTATTAATATATTGAAATGATTGTTATGATAAACCTATGAACTCACCAACCTTTTGGTTGACACTTTAAAGCATGTTTATTCTCAGGTATTAAAGAAATCTTCCGCTGTGCATTAGCTCATTTTAAGGATATTACTTGGAGTCATTCATGGCGTATTTTGAAAGACGTTGCATTCGAGTCATTGAGTTCATCAAGATTATTATTATGTCAATTATAGTTGGATGTATTATGAAATGGTGTGCATGCCGTTAACTTTCGTTGTAAAGAAAGTTTGTCTTTAAAAACGAATGCAATGTTTGTAAAATGTATCATATAGAGGTCAAAATACCTCGCGATATAATCAACTATTGTGAATCGTTTATAATGTATATGAACGGGTCCTTTCACTGTTCCCTAATTCTTAGATTACCAAACTTAATAAAAAGGGGCATATTCGATTTTGATAATTCAACCATAGAATGTAGTTTCACGTACTTGTGTCTATTTTGTAAATCATTTATAAAACCTGCATGTATTCTCATCCCAAAAATATTAGATTTTAAAAGTGGGACTATAACTCACTTTCACAGATTTTTACTTCGTCGGGAAGTAAGACTTGGTCACTGGTCGATTCACGAACCTATAACAAATATGTACATATATATCAAAGTATGTTCAAAATATATTTAAAACATTTTTAATACATTTTACTATTTTAAGTTTATTAAGTCAGCTGTCCTTGTTAGTAACCTACAACTAGTTGTCCATAAGTAGATGTACAGAAATAAATCGATATATATTATCTTGAATCAATCCACGACCCAGTGTATACACGTCTCAGGCTAGATCACAACTCAAACTATATATATTTTTGGAATCAACCTCAACCCTGTATAGCTAACTCCAACATTACTGCATATAGAGTGTCTATGGTTGTTCCAAATAATATATATAGATGGGTCGATATGATATGTCAAAACATTTTCATACGTGTCTATGGTATCCCAAGATTACATAATATATTAGAATACATGTATAATACAATATAAGTTAGCTAGGATATGATTAATATAGATTTGTTACCAATTTTCACGTAGCTACAACAAGCAAAAATAACCAATCTTGTTTTACCCATAACTTCTTCATTTTAAATCCTTTTTGAGTGAATAAAATTGCTATGGTTTCATATTGAACTTAAATTTATGAATATATACAGAAAAAGTATAAGTTTATAGTCCGAATTACAGGTTACAAGTCATTTTTGTAAAGGTAGTCATTTCAGTCGAAAGAACGACGTCTAGATGACCATTTTGGAAAACATACTTCCACTTTGAGTTTAACCATGATTTTTGGATATAGTTTCATGTTCATAAGAAAAATCATTTTCCCAGAAGAACAACTTTTAAATCAAAGTTTATTATAGTTTTTAATTATCCAAACCAAAACAGCCCCCGGTTTCACTACGACGGCGTATATCCGGTTTTATGGTGTTCATCGTGTTTCCAGGTTTTAAATCATTAAGTTAACATATCATATAGATATAGAACATGTGTTTATTTGATTTTAAAATTCAAGTTAGAAGGATTAACTTTTGTTTGCGAACAAGTTTAGAATTAACTAAACTATGTTCTAGTGATTACAAGTTTAAACCTTCGAATAAGATAGCTTTATATGTATGAATCAAATGATGTTATGAACATCATTACTACCTCAAGTTTTCTGGATAAAACTACTGGAAATGAGAAATATGGATCTAGCTTCAAAGGATCCTTGGATGGCTTGAAAGTTCTTGAAGCAGAATCATGACACGAAAACAGTTCAAGTAAGATTTTCACTCGAAATAAGATTATTATAGTTGTAGAAATTGAATCAAAGTTTGAATATGAATATTACCTTGCATTAGAAAGATAACCTACTGTAAATAACAAAGGTTCCTTGATCTTAGATGATTACTTAGAATGGATTAGAAAGTTTGGAAGTAGACTTGCAAACTTAGAAGTATTCTTGATCTTTATGAAACTATACTTATGGAATTTATGAAGAACACTTAGAACTTGAAGATGAAACTTGAGAGAGATCAATTAGATGAAGAAAATTGAAGAATTAAAGTGTTTGTAGGTGTTTTTGGTCGTTGGTATATGGATTAGATATAAAGGATATGTAATTTTATTTTCATGTAAATAAGTCACGAATGATTACTAATATTTTTGTAATTTTATGAGATATTTCATGCTAGTTGCCAAATGATGGTTCTCACATATGTTAGGTGATTCACATGGGCTGCTATAATATTGGAGTGTATATACCAATAGTATATACATCTAAAAGCTGTGTATTGTACGAGTACGAATACGGGTGCATACGAGTAGAATTGTTGATGAAACTGAACGAGGATATAATTGTAAGCATTTTTGTTAAGTAGAAGTACTTTGATATGTGTCTTGAAGTCTTTCAAAAGTGTAAGAATACATATCAAAACACAACATGTATATACATTCTAATAGAGTCGTTAAGTCTTCGTTAGTCGTTACATGTAAGTGTTGTTTTGAAACCTTTAAGTTAACGATCTCAATTAATGTTGTTAACCCAATATTTATTATATCAAATGAGATGTTAAATTATTATGTTATCATGATATTATGATGTATGAATATCTCTTAATATGATATATACATTAAAATATCGTTACAACGATAATCGTTACATATAAGTCTCGTTTCGTAATTCTTGAGTTAGTAGTCTTGTTTTTACATATGTAGTTCATTGTTAACACACTTAATTATATATTTAAATATCATTTTATCATGTTAAATATAGTGTATCAATATCTTAATATGATACATATGTATTTAGTAGACGTTATCATAACGATAATCGTTATATATATCATTTCGAGTTTCTTAACTTAGTAATCTCATTTCTTATATATATCACACATTGTTAATATACTTAGTGAGATACTTACTCATCATAATCTCATATCAACCACATATATATGTCTATATATACCACAACATGTAGTTTTTACAAATTTGTAACGTTCGTGAATCGCCGGTCAATTTGGGTGATCAATTGTCTATATGAAACTTATTTCATTTAATCAAGTCTCAACAAGTTTGATTGCTTAACACGTTGGAAATATTTAGTCATGTAAATATCAATCTCAATTAATATATATAAACATGAAAAAGTTCAGGTCACTACAGCGTTTGTGGAGGCGTTTGTGGAGCCATGTGGATGGCAAAGCGGCTGATGCCGCCGCGTTATCTATGGTCTTATTGTAATAATTATTTGCAATGTAATGCTAAGTTTCTCTCTCTCTCTCTCTCTCTCTCTATATATATATATATATATATATATATATATATATATATATATATATATATATATATATATATATATATATATAATTAGTACTTCGTCTAATTGTTTACATGCATTGTATTGGATGTTTTTTTATATCATAAAATAACATTATATTTAACAATTATCTGTGATTTGGGTCAAGATTACTTTTGCAAAATTGGCCTGGGTGAAGTTTACTGTTATATCAGTGGTTTGGTTCGACAAATTTTGCACCCTTTAAGAAATGGGTCAAGTTTGCCGCTACACAGTTTGTTTGGGTCAGATTGTTCATGCCAGTTTTTTATTGATGAATCAATGTAAGTCCAATCTATAAATTCAGTCTGATCATGGGTTTAAGGTTGCTCGTATGACATTCTATTATTGCTATTATTATTTTAGATTTACGGGTTTCTACAAGTTCAGTCTTTATTTGAAATTCACTAAGATGTTTTGTAAATCAAACGAACAGATTCGGCTTTCGTGAAGTTCGTGATTGGTACACCACGCTTTCCTTTTGGTGGTGTGGAATTACTTAATTTAAAGATGTTATTGTATAATGCATCAACTCATCTATGGTACATAGAAATAGATGTGGCGAAAACCTTTTTTTTTTGTTTTGGATTAGAGTTGAAACGATTCTTTTTCTAAAGCCAACCGACCGAAAACACGTATGTCGAAAACTATAATTGTTTACATGCATTGTATTGGATGTTTTTTTATATCATAAAATAACATTATATTTAACAATTATCTGTGATTTGGGTCAAGATTACTTTTACAAAATTGGCCTGGGTGAAATTTACTGTTATCTCAGTGGTTTGGTTCGACAAATTTTGCACCCTTTAAGAAATGGGTCAAGTTTGCCGCTACACAGTTTGTTTGGGTCAGATTGTTCATGCCAGTGTTTTATTGATGAATCAATGTAAGTCCAATCTATAAATTTAGTCTGATCATGGGTTTAAGGTTGCTCGTATGACATTCTATTATTGCTATTATTTTTTTAGATTTGCAGGTTTCTACAAGTTCAGTCTTTATTTGAAATTCACTAAGATGTTTTGTAAATCAAACGAACAGATTCGGCTTTCGTGAAGCTCGTGATTGGTACACCACGCTTTCCTTTTGGTGGTGTGGAATTACTTAATTTAAAGATATTATTGTATAATGCATCAACTCATCTATGGTACATAGAAATAGATGTGGCGAAAACCTTTTTTTTGTTTTGGATTTGAGTTGAAACGATTCTTTTTCTAAAGCCAACCGACCGAAAACACGTATGTCGAAAGCTATAACATATCAATACTCAAATATTCATTCATGTGATTATATAAATTATCAATAACTCATTTTTTGGAGCTACTTGACCTGTCAATATTTGGTGTGTATAACAATGATATATGTTTCTCTATAACATGTTAACAATAGTTGGTGTTGGAGGATGTGGGTCAAATGCGGTTAACCATGTGATTGGGAATGCAATTCAGGGTGTTGAAATAACTATCGTAATCGCATAGAATTATCATTCGATGTGTAGTTAATAACCATCGTAATCGCATACAATTATCAGCAGCGAAACACACACCCCTCAATCTTGTTAAGAGCATAATAAAACTTAAGCTTCTTATTCTTTTCTATTTATAGAAGTGGACTATTAATTTGGGACATTCCAAAATGGAATACTTGACTATTAATATAGGACAGAGACAGTAATATTTTGTGTATATAAATGAAAAGCTCATTTAGGCTCGCGAACTTGTTCGGGCTCGAAATATGAAGCTCGAGCTCAGGCTCGTTTACTAAACGAGCTTCAAATTAAGTTTATGCTCGGGCTCGAGCTCGTTCAGGCTCGACTCGATTCGAGATTTTAATAAGTCGAGCTCGAGTAGTAGGGATGACAATGAACATCCGACCTGATGGACATCCATCCGATCCGATCCGCTTAAAGCGGATATGGATGATCTTAAATGGATTTGGATACGGATATGGATGAACCTAAATGGATATGGATACGGATAAAAACTTTCATCCATGGATATATCCATTTATAACCGAATTGCATATACAAATACATGAATATAGATATATGCATATACAATAACTATTACAAATTTATTTACCATTACACATATATATTGCTTGCAACCATATATTGAAATTCACTATGAGTACTTACAATAAACATGTATATCTAACTTAATAAACATATAAATTGCACATTTAATTTGTCATAATCTATATTTATAGTATATTTAACAAATTGTGTCCGATCTTCGATAAAGATTACACATTCTGGTGGAAGGATTTCAATTTAGGTCATATTATATTTATTTTTGTTATAACACGTTTTTGTTTTCGTTACATAGTAGAAAATTTTATAACATTTTTTTAATATCCGATGGATATCCAATAACGCGATTAATCCATTGGATATGGATATGGATGGATGAACTGAATTTAAATGGATATGGATATGGATGAACAAAAACTCAATGGATATTGATATGGATGTGGCCTCACCCGATCCATATTCGATCCATTGACATCCTATCGAGTAGCTCAGCTCATTTACAGTTCTAATATTTTCTTAAATTGTGTATTTTTTGTCTATGGAGTATTAATATGGGACACATGGAGTATCAAATTGACATACATTACATTAATATATTCAAAATTGCAAATGTCGTCCCCGCAGCTTTGGCTCAGTGGACATGTGGTGGTGCCTAGCACCCCCGCCGGGCTAGAGGTCTCGGGTTTGAGCCTCGTCACCTACAAAGGATATTATTTAAAAGAAATTTCTTGAGGGTGGCCCAAAGGGAAGGTTTTACCGACCCGCTCCGGGACTAAGGTCCGGCCCGCCTGCCCCGTATGGGATGGTTTAAGGGTCGGATCCCTGAGTGTGGTTCGGGTTTCCAGCCCGAACGTGTGTGTGTATGCAAATGATGACTAGGCATCGGTCCGGACTGATGCAAACTTGCCGTTCAAAAAAACAAATTGCAAATGTCTTTAGGATGCAATGCAATTTCCACCACAAATTTAGATACCTAATAACAATGTTTGTTTGATAATTTGATTGGTTACCCGTACCAGCAAAAGCGTTTTAGCTATTAAGCCCTTGATTTGAATAAAGGTACCGATGTTTGCACCTTTATTTTAAATAAATATATCGAGTAGATTATATTTTTACGTAACTTACAACTTTTAATGTATATCAGAAATTATGAGGTAAATATCAAATATCATTTGACCAAGTTAAATAGGAATAGAAATAATATGATTTACATTGTAACGCACTGAAATTTAAATTTGGTAGAAAACTGTTATTTTAAAGCATTATTAGAATCAGATCCACGAGGCAACATCTTTACCACTCCTTACAAAAAATCTTGTTTTACAATCAATCAAGATTAACGTATACACCTTTTATTGAGTTCCCTTCATGATGAAGATTTCATTCATGCGTACAAATGCAAGTTATTATAGTGATCATTTTTCTGTTGTTACATTTTCGAAGTATTTTTTACGTCACTTCAGTTTTGTTATATACAACTAAAATAAATTCTTGAATCATTATACTCTTTCTTTTTAAATATGAGTATAATAAGTAAATAACTATAACTATTTTCATCAAGTGAATCATTTTTATTAACCATAACATGGTTAAAAGATTATGTTGATAGGCATAACAAAATTAGATTTAATTTTATTAAAAAACATTGTATATGCATATTTTTTTGTACTTTCTACCGACTTAGAGTTTGTTAAGATTTTTGAACTTCTATACGTATATGTATATATCAAAATGTTTTTTATGAAATTTGTAATACATATTGTTGTAGTTTTACTTATTTTTTTGGGACAATTTATTTTATTGAAGGAAAATGAATGTGGGAAGACGACAATCACTGGATAAATTCTTTTAGTCCTTATTTCGTGTTGACTTTTAAATTTAAGGTGAACGTAATTTATCACGAAGTATTTTTTTTGCTGCTGAATGTTAGCCAGTGACTATCGTGACATATACTATTTAAGTTTTTAACTTTCATATTAGACCATTCCCAACGGGCTCCGCCCTCATTCATTCATGAAGACCGCCCTCAAGGGCGTCGTTGGCATTCCACCCGCCCTCAGCCGCCCTCGATTCTCTTTCATGCTTCCGTGCTGGTGTCTGTCATGGGCATAATATTTCGAGGACGTAAAATTAAATGAATGTAGCCGTTGCTCAGCATTTTGTATCCGTTGCATACTTCAACGGCTTCTTCTTTTTTTTTTTTTTTCTTTTTTTTCTTTTTCTCCGATATAAATACACTCCAATCTTCCATATCTCAACACCATTCTTCCATATATCAAATTACTCCCAAATCAAACAATCTTCAAGCAATCACTCAAAATGACACCCACTCTCGTCCCAATTTAGATTTACTTCAACGACGAGTTTTCGAATGATTGGAAATGGTGTACACTTGGCGAAAGAAAAACGTTCGAAAACGTTGACGTTAGTTAAATGGATTTTTCGAAGTTGTTGCAGTTTGTCAAAGAAAAAGTGGAGTTCAAACACACGGACTTCGTGTATTACAATGACGATGAGAAAATATACAAGTTTCTTGATACGGATGAAGATTGGGATGCCGTTAAAAATAAAGCAATTACGGCAAATGAACCCATAACCGTGCATCTTCTTTTCATTGATTACGATTATTGTCCACCAAGAGAGAGTAACGATGAGGAAGGATGGGTTAGCGATGATACGATTGACAAAAAATATTGATAGTCTTAATATTATGTGTTCGTATTTATATGCTTAATTGTGTAATTTTTTTTTTAAATGTAATAGTATTTTTGTTTATCAATAAAAGTGTTGTTTAAAAAATTTGTAATAATAATAATAATAATAATAATAATAATAATAATAATAATAATAATAATAATAATAGTAATAAATATTAATAAAATATGTGGGGCCATGTGATGGGGAGGGAGGATGTTATGGTTGGTAGTGGTGTGTGATGGAGAGGAAGTGAAAAATAAATGGAGAGAGAAAGCTGATGTGGCGCTGATGTGGCGGTGTGTCCTAGAAAGGAAGTACGTCATGGTTGAGAGTGGTCTTACCATCATATCTCACCATATGAGTAATCAGCAATAATATTGAAAGACCTACTAAAGACTGAATACTGCCTAACGTGAAACAAACACAATACAGATGAATCCTCAAATAAACACAAAAATCAAAAACAACCCGTGTTGTAAGCGACGAAGAAAAACTCAGGATGTTACTATGGCTATGATCCATCTGATAACGCTGCAGCAAGACGGAGGAAGATACACCGCAGAGATCAATCGACCTTAGGGTGTTAAAACTTGCAATATATTCAAACAAAAGAACTTTCGGGGCAAACATATAAATAAAATAACTACAAGGGCTTATTTATCCATCTAGAAAAACATAACTTCAAAAATAGACCCTTCAGATTGCAAAAGGATAAGATCCCAAATTTACGAAACTAGCCCTAAGCCAGAAAAATCAAGCAATATAAAAGGAAAAAGAATAAAATTTTGTCTGGCATTTTGGTCCATTTACTCGTCATTCACAAAATAAATATTAAATTATACTCCCGGCCAAATCATGCCGGATTTGTATTCTCCATTTTTTCGAATATCAACCACAACAACAAAATAAAACAATTATTTTTTCAGAGAAAAATATCAAAAATTATAGAAGGTGTAAAACAAATATTTTGTTTTTCAGATATAAAAACAAAAAATTTCAAGATCGTTTGTCTCTCAATAAAATCTCCGGTTTTTTCAATCGGAAAAATGGCGATGCGACGCGGCACAAAAGCAAAACCGGCAACCGGAACCGGAGAAATAATTCCGGTTCAGCAAAAGACGGAGCCGCGTTACCGTGGTGTTAGAAAAAGACCGTGGGGCCGGTTCGCTGCGGAGATCCGAGATCCGATTAAAAAAGCGCGTGTATGGTTAGGTACGTTTGATTCAGCGGAGGATGCTGCACGTGCTTACGACGCTGCGGCACGTGCCCTTCGTGGATCGAAAGCAAAAACTAATTTTCCGTTTATTTCACCGGATAATGATGAAACGTTATTTGAAAATAAAAAAATTAAACAACAAAATAATTATCCTGCGATGAGTAGTTTGAGTAGTACGGTTGAATCAACAAGTGTGCCACGTGTTTCGGATCCGTTTGAGAAACGGGTGAATCCGAAACCGGTGGTGGTTCATGATGATGATGAAAATTGTCATAGTAATTGTGATTCTTCATCTTCTGTGGTTGATGATGATGGTTCTAATGATGGTGACGTAGATCTGACGTCATCCCGGTTGAGGAAACCGTTGGGTTTTGATCTAAACTTACCTCCACCGTCGGATGATATGGAAATTTTTTCTAACCCTATTGTTCATGATGATGATTTGTATGTTACTACACTCTGCTTATGAGAAAATAATTGGGAGTTTTATATTCAAGAGTCTATACATTTCAAGATGGGAATTTATTTGAGGTAAATTTCTTATGTATCTTGATATGTTTCAGATGGTGTTAATGATGATGATGATATTTGTAGATTAGTATAGAGAATCATGATATATTTATCTTCTTGATTTTGTATATAATGTTATCAATAAGAAAGTTTTTTGTGTTTCTTGGTTAGATTGATGATTCATTGGTTGCCACTTTGTTGATGAATTAGGATGTACAATCCAACTTGGTTTCGCCTTCGACTATAGCTTAGATCCCTTTTGCTTGACGAAATGATCGAACCGGATTTTAATGTTAACCCAACCGAAATACTTGATCCCAACCGAAATACTTGATTTTAAAGTACAGAGATTGAAACAAGATGAGATTTGCTAGGATTTTGCACAACTTGTTTGCAGCAATGCAGCCTTTCAAATTTGTTGGCGTTATAGAATTTGCATACTAGTTTTGGTAATTAGCGTGTCATTAGCAAAACACTAGTACAATCGTTCATTATTGTGACATCTACAAATTCTTTGATTATAATTCTTTCGAGTGTTGATATTTCGTTGAGTAAGATGAATGGTAAGATAGAAAATGTAAGATTATAAATCATTGCTCAATTCAAAATGATTAGCATTGATGCGAGCAGAAATAGGATTACATCAGTTTTTTTTAATTTGAGGCCGGCTTCCTACTTTGTACGGTGCTCATTTACATTGTTGACGGTAGTTTAAAACTTAGCTACTAGTCAAACATTTATACTCCATGTTTGTACAAACAGAGAATAAAAGTTTCACAGGAACACAACTAAGTTGAAATTCACTCTTCTTGTTAATGATGAGTTTATGAATCGTATAAGAATGCAAAACGTATTTGAGTTAAACTAAGTAAGCTTTTTAGAGGACTCCCAATGGAGCCGTTAAACCATTGCCAATCTTTCATGCTAAATATTCGTACCATTGGCAGCACTTAGCCAATGTTGTGTCGATCTTTTCTCGCCAACATTTTCTTGAATTTCTAGCATAAATAATCACAAAGTATATTGTTTTAGTTGATTGTACATTTAGGCTTTAAATTTTGCATTGTGGTTTAATTATTTAATACGTACTAATTAATTTATGGTGGTTGATGAAAGGTGTGAATGTGTGATGATTTAGAATGATATGTGATGAGTTAGTTATAAAAAAGAAATGAGAAGTAAATAATGATGTGACATTAATATGACGTTGATGTAACGATGTGTTAATTTGAAGCAGACCGTCATGGTTAGAAGCGCTCTTACAAAGTTTGTGAAAGAACAATAAATCAGTAATTGATAGGTGATTGAATAATTGATAGTTTAACATTAGGTCACTTGTAATGATGATTGTGATGTGATAAAATTGTAATGACAAAATTCGTAGTAAGATTGTGGAAATTAGATGGAAAAGAAGCCAAAATGAAGAAAATGTAGGCTAAAGCCCATTCTTGCCGGTGAAAAAATGTTAAACGCCCCCGTCAACACCCTATTGTGAACATGGTGTTGAGCATGAACAACTTTGGGTCGAAACGCTCCGTTACAAATGATATAAGGTGACGTGGTGTGACAAAATTTTTGATAAATATTTACACAATCAGTTTTCAAATTTTTTTAAAATGTTATATATATACAAGGTTGGAGAACTCGGATCTCGGGGAGATCTCGTTTGGACTTTTTTAGGGAGATCTCGGCATCTCGGAATAATCTCGGGGAGATCTCGGACATTCACTTACGTTGACTTTATAGTTTTTTTTTAATAAAAATATACATAAAAACATAAATATATGTATATTTATATACATTTTTACTAGATTTTAGAAAAATATCTGAGAAGTGAGCGAGAAAATCTTAGAAATTACGAATTTTACAAGAAAATCTTACAAATTAGCAAGAAAATCTGAGAAATCATGGTTTTGACTAAGTTTGACCCCGTTGACCGAGAAATCTCGGGAGATGAACATCTCGTCTCGGTTGCCTTCTAAAAACGAGATCTCGGGGGAGATCTCGGGAGATTTACAACACTATATATATATATATATACACACACACACACACACACACATATATATATATATATATATAAACCAAAAAGTTTTTGTAAATTGTGATTGAAAGTTATTTTAGGATGTTTGTATCTATATATTATATCTATATTATATTATATATATTATTAAATTAATTACAAATTAATTAATTACGTGTTTTGTATATGGTATATATATATATATAAGAAATCTTCAAAATATTTGAAGATAGATATTATACGGAGTATTTAACAAATTAAAAAAAAATCATGTCATTATTTATGGAGTATAAGATCTCAAAGACATGATGTCGAATAAAACTTGTATCATAACAATTTTTTTTTTTAATTATTATTATTATTATTATTATTATTATTTTTTTTTTTTTTTTATTTTTTTTTTTTGTTTGTAATATTTAACAATTCAGGTGGCATGTGCTAATAATTTTGAAGGGTAGAAATGACTTTGAAGATGGTTACCGTCGATATCAGCCTCACAAAGTTTCTTTACCACTAATTTTTTTATTTTTATAATTCATACGTAGTATTATTTTATTTGCAAAATATATTTTACCAAGTTTAGTAACAAATTCAAAATTATTTTACAGGAACACTGATGCACAAACACATATCCATCGATACAGCTAAATTTTTTTTTAGTTTGAAATGTTGGATGATGTTTTTGAAATAAGTTTTAAATATTCTATTCATTCGATACTATTACACGTATATTTTTTCGTTTATTAACAGTCATGCATACATATATATAAACCAAAAAGTTTTTGTGAATTGTGGTTGAAAGTTATTTTAGGATGTTTGTATCTATATATTATATCTATATTATATTATATATATTATTAAATTAATTACAAATTAATTAATTACGTGTTTTGTATATGGTATATATATAAAAGAAATCTTCAAAATATTTGAAGATAGATATTATACGGAGTATTTAACAAATTAAAAAAAATCATGTCATTATTTATGGAGTATAAGATCTCAAAGACATGATGTCGAATAAAACTTGTATCATAACAATTTTTTTTTAATTATTATTATTATTATTTTTATTTTTTTGTAATATTTAACAATTCAGGTGGCATGTGCTAATAATTTTGAAGGGTAGAAATGACTTTGAAGATGGTTACCGTCTATATCAGCCTCACAAACTTTCTTTACCACTAATTTTTTTTTTTTTTAATAATTCATATTATTTTATTTGCAAAATATCTTTTACCAAGTTTAGTAACAAATTCAAAATTATTTTACAAGAACACTGATGCACAAACACATATCCATCGATACAACTAAAATTTTTTTTAGTTTGAAATATTGGATGATGTTTTTGAAATAAGTTTTAAATATTCTATTCATTCGATACTATTACACGTATATTTTTTCATTTATTAACAGTCATGCAATGCACGGGCTCAAAACTCAATATATAAATTTGCAATAATGTAACTTAATAACTTTCGTATGTGGCAGCTTTTTATTCATACATATTTACATGTATTTAGTACAATTAATCTCATTTTTAATTACTATTTTTAATTTAATTATCTCAATTTAATTAATATTATTATCAACGTATTTGACCTGCAATTTGCAACGTGTAGTAAACTCGCTGAACAACTTTCAACATCTCTTAAATTTTTAGGGTACTTATTGAAGTTCTTGCAGGTGTATATTCAAATTCAGACATACATTTTGAGTTGCATACTTTATTTTTTCGTAAGTTTCCAACTCTATGTGGTCATTCTTATATATTTTTTTTTCGCTATTACATATCAATATGATCTACAAATTACATTTTTTGCACAGTTTCTTACACACCCGTGCAACGCACAGGCTTAAAAATCCAGTATATATATATATATATATATATATATATATATATAACTCAACAATCCGTGCACTTTGCTGCATAGATGATCTTACTTCAATATAAATTAAATATCTTTCCAATAATATTATAAAACTTAATTAGGTTAATAGTCTTGGCTAGTTGATTTCTTATCTTGTTGATTAAAAGTATCACGGAATATGCCATTTTGTAAGCACTCTTAATAAAGGTTTGGTTTGGGACCTAAATGTGATGGGAATAAAGACAGGTTGGTGGATGGGTTTGTGCAACAGCATTTAGTGTGGTTTAGCTATATAATTCACACCTTTTGTCTCTTTTAATAATGTTGTTTTCTAACAAGGGGATATTGTCCGAACAATACACAACTAATCCACTTATTTACGTATCTCTCTATACGTTAAAAAAAAAAAAAAAAAAAATAAATTATGGTTTGGTTTCATGAGAGATCAAATCCTAGCCATCATGTTTTAAAAATTGCAAGATCTTGACCATTAATGTGTACAACTAAGCATTATGATTTCATATTGTATAGTAGGAAAAATTAAGAGAATGTTGGTTAATCCCGGTTGGATCGACTTATGGCCCGACGCGATTTTACGAACGGTCCAATCCGACAAACCCGATCATAAACCTATTGTATGGGGAAGAAATTGTGTAATTGGGTCCCAAGCCCTTTCGTTTCAACAACTCGTGGCTTTCGCAAAAAGGTTTTTTAGAAATGTGTGAATCTTATTGGGCGAATTATCAAGTGGTAGGGTGGGCCGCTTTTATCATAAACAAAAAGTTGCGTCTCTTAAAAAACGATTTGATGTCTCGGAATGCATCCTATAGAGACTAAGATAGACTAAGATTCACACAATCTCAAGATATGCAATTTTGAGATTCTTAACCTCAAGAACAGTTTAAAATTTGGGATCTTTTCGAGGTTGAGTTAGCCTCCTTAGCCGAGTTAAAGTTGAAGAAAAAGAAGAGCGTTACTAGAATTGACTCAAAATGAAGAATTCAATCTCGTTATCATTGGTTAAAGCTGGGTGATAAAAATTCAAGGTTCTTTCATACCGTTTCTCGAATCAAACAAAAATCTTCCTTTATTGCGGGGTTAAAAATAAATGATATTTGGGAAGAAGATCCCTCATTAGTCAAGGAATATGCAATTCAACACTTTGTAAAGTTGTTCACGCCTACTATTTTTTGGTCCCAGGCTGCTTCTGTTATTTCTATTGATTGGGCCTCGCTGAACTTAGGTCAGATCTCAGCCACGAAAGGTCCAAGAGTGAGGCGCTATTCTCGTCTGATGAAGTGTCCAAGGTTTTAAAATCTTTTCATGGTAACAAAGCCCCGGGCCCTGATGGATTCTCGTTACAATTCTTTAAGAAATCTTGGAATTTTCTTGAAGAAACAATCATGGACATGTTCGAAGAATTTCATACTAATCCTTCTTTTCCTAAAGGTATTAATTCTTCCTTTATAGTTTTAATCCCTAAATCCAACTCGGCTAAGTCTATTGACCATTTGCGTCCTATAAGTCTTATCAACGCTCCTTACAAAAGCATTGCTAAAACTCTCGCAAATAGACTAAAAAGCGGTATCCCCCACATCATTAGTGAAAACCAAAACGGCTTTGTTCTGTTTCGTTTATTAATGGATGGTGTTATTGAAGGGACCCGTTCATACCGATTATAAATGATTCACAATAGTTGATTTCATTGTGAGGTATTTGACCTCTATATGATACATTTTACAAACATTGCATTCGTTTTTAAAAGACAAACTTTCTTTACGTCGAAAGTTGACGGCATGCATACCATTTCATAATACATCCAACTATAAGTGACTTAATAATAATCTTGATGAATCCAACGACTCGAATGCAACGTCTTTTGAAATATGTCATGAATGACTCCAAGTAATATCTCTAAAATGAGTAAATGCACAGCGAAAAATTTCTTTCATACCTGAGAATAAACATGATTTAAAGTGTCAACCAAAAGGTTGGTGAGTTCATTAGTTTATCATAATCGATCATTTCCATCATTTTAATAGACCACAAGATTTTCATTTCTATTTCTCATAAATATACGTCCCATACATAGAGACAAAAATCATTCATATGGATTAAACACCTGGTAATCGACATTCACAAGATGCATATAGAATATCCCCATCATTCCGGGACTCCCTTCGGACATGATAAATTTCGAAGTACTAAAGCATCCGGTACTTTAGATGGGGCTTGTTGGGCCCGATAGATCTATCTTTAGGATTCGCGTCAATTAGGGTGTCTGTTCCCTAATTATTAGATTACCAGACTAAAAAGGGGCATATTCGATTTCGATCATTCAACCATATAATGTAGTTTCAATTACTTGTGTCTATTTCGTAAAACAGTTATACAAGCAGCGCATGTATTCTCAGTCCCAAAAATATATATCGCAAAAGCATTTAAAAAGGGAGAAAATGAAACTCACAATACTGTATTTTGTAGTAAAATTACATATGACGATATTTAACAAGTGTAGGGTTGGCCTCGGATTCACGAACCTATATCATTTATATATATATTAACACATATAATCGAAATCAAACAAGTTTAGATATTATTATTAATTGTTATCTCAGTAACTTGTATGTTTCATTGGTAACTATATTAACTTTATTTATATTATATACTTTAGATAAAATAATTAGTATATTATGAAAATATTAATGTTGTTATGTGATATGTTTTAAATATACTCTTATATAGCTATTTATTTGGTAAAATAATATCAATAATAATAAATAAAATTTTGTATCTTATTATGACAATAATAATATTACTAAAAGTAATTAGATGATGATACTGCTATTAATAGTTTTGATAATAATAATAATAATAAAAGTAATGTTAGTAATAATAATAATAGTAATTTTTAAATAAAAAGGTAATAAGGATAAGATAAAAATGTTAGTTTTCATAAAAATAATATTTTAAATAATAATGGTACTTTTAAAAAAAATGATTCTAATAGAAATTTTAATAGTCATATTAATAATAATACTATATATTTTAATAATAATAATGATAATAATATTAATTATAATAATAATCTTATTTCTAATATTGGTAGTAATAATAATTACTTAATAACAATCAATAATAAATAATAATAATAATAACTTTTACCAATAAAAAAATAATAATGAAATAATAAGAATAATAAAAGTATTAGTAAAAACTACCTCAAAGTAGTAGCTCTTTAAAAAAAATGCCCAAGTCCGGGTCTGAACCCACGACGTCCCGCTAACCCAATAACATCCTTAACCATATTTATTATTATCGTTATTTCACCTATCATTAACGAGTCATAATCATCATCATGTTTTCGTCTCCTCACCATCCTCATAACAATCGATAATTATCATCATGACTATAACATAATCTTAATCTCTATCACTTAACATTTCATGATCATTATTTATCATCAACCATAATCATACCCGTAACCTTCGTCGTTTATCATTATTATCATCATCATTTTTCATTCATAATTAACATCATCATCATGTCTTAATTATCATAACATCATCTAATTTCCCATCATTTACGATCATCATTATAATCACCATACATAACCACGACCCAACTAGTATATCTCTTCGGCCCATTTAACATCTTCATCTTTACGAGCCCAATAGCTAATCTATTTTCGCGGCCCAACAAGGAAAATAACAAACGCACGGCCCGCTTATAAAAACAAGGTCACAATGGCCTAACAAAATTTTCGGTAGTTATCAACCACCATAAAATCTATATGCGTTTTATATATATATATATATATATATATATATATATATATATATATATATATATATATATATATATATATATATATATATATATATAAACAAGGATCAAGTGGAAAGTGAGTTGTAGTGACCCGAACTTTTTCATGATTATATATTAATTGAAAATTATATTTGTATGATTAAATGTTTTCAACATGTTAAGCAATCAAACTTGTTAAGACTTGATTATTTGAAATGAGTTTCATGTAGACAATTGACCACCCAAGTTGACCGGCGATTCACGAATGTTAAAACTTGTAAAAACGACATGACGATATATATATATGGATATACATATAGTTAACATGAGATTATTATAAGTAAGTATCTCCATAAGTATATTAACAATGAGTTATATACATAAAAATGAGACTACTAAATTAAGAAACTCGAAACGATATATATAACGATTATCGTTATTACAATGTCTTACTAAATACATATGTATCATATTAAGATATTGTTACACTATATTTAACATGATAAAATGATAATTATATATATATATCATTAAGTATGTTAACAATGAACTACATATGTAAAACAAGACTACTAACTTAAGAATTTTGAAACGAGGCATATATGTAACGATTATCGTTGTAACGACATTTTAATGTATATATATCATATTAAGATATATTCATACATCATAATATCTTGATAATGTAATAATTTAACATCTCATTAGATATAATAAACAATGGGTTAACAACATTAAATGAGATCGTTAACTTAAAGGTTTCAAAACAACACTTACATGTAACGACTAACGATGACTTAACGACTCAGTTAAAATGTATATACATGTAGTGTATTTAGATGTATTAGTACACTTTTGAAAGACTTCAAGACACATATCAAAGTACTTCTACTTAACAAAAATGCTTACAATTGCATTCTCATTCATTTTCATCAACAATTCTACTCGTATGCAACCGTATTCGTACTCGTACAATACCCAGCTCCTAGACGTATATACTATTGGTATATACACATAATAATTCAGCTCTTAGTAGCCCTAGATAGTCAACAAACATGTGTAACCAATAATTAGACAACTAGCATGACTTATGAGCAAGGAAACAAAAACAAGAACTCCTTTTAACCCCACTCACCTTCACCACTCACCACCTACTCCATTTCACTTCCAATTTTCTTTTCAATTCTCTCTCAAAACACACACACTCTTCCATGAACGTCTAAGTTACTATTTTTCCAGTAAAAATCATCAAATACAAGCTTTGGTTATTACCTATAATCATCATAAAAATAATTACTCAAGAACACATCAAGAACACTTCCAAGTTTACAAGTTTACTTCCAAGTTTCCTAATCCATTCCAAGTAATCATCTAAGATCAAGAAACTTTTGTTATTTACAGTAGGTTATCTTTCTAAATCAAGATAATATTCATATTCAAGCTTTGATTCAATTTCTATAACTATAACTATCTTAATTCGAGTAATAATCTTACTTGAACTTGTTTTTGTGTCATGATTCTATTTCAAGAACTTTCAAGCCATCAAAGATCCTTTGAAGCTCAAGTTATTTTTTCATCATTTCCAGTAGGTTTAACTACTAAACTTGAGGTAGAAATGATGTTCATAACATCATTCGATTCATATATATATAACTACCTTATTCGAAGGTTTAAACTTGTAATCACTAGAACATAGTTTAGTTAATTCTAAATTTGTTCGCAAACAAAAGCTAATCCTTCTAAATTGACTTTTAAAATCAACTAGACACATGTTCTATATCTATATGATATGCTAACTTAATGATTTAAAACCTGAAAACACGAAAAACACCGTAAAATCGGATATACGCCGTCGTAGTAACACCGCGGGCTGTTTTGGGTTAGTTAATTAAAAACTATGATAAACTTTGATTTTAAAGTTGTTCTTCTGGGAAAATAATTTTTCTTATGAACATGAAACTATATCCAAAAATCATGGTTAAACTCAAAGTGGAAGTATGTTTTCCAAAATGGTCATCTAGACGTCGCTCTTTCGACTAAAATGACTATCTTTACAAAAATGACTTGTAACCTGTATTTTTGACTATAAACTTATACTTTTTCTGTTTAGATTCATAAACTTAAATTCAATATGAAACCATAGCAACTTGAATCACTCAAAACGGATTTAAAACGAAGAAGTTATGGGTAAAACAAGATTGGATATTTTATATTAATCATATCCTAGCTAACACATATTGTATTATACATGTATTCTAATATATTATGTAATCTTGGAATACCATAGACACGTATACAAATGTTTTGACATATCATATCGACCCATGTATATATATTATTTGGAACAACCATAGACACTCTATATGCAGTAATGTTGGAGTTAGCTATACATGGTTGAGGTTGATTCCTAAAATATATATACGTTGAGTTGTGATCTAGCCTGAGACGTGTATACACTGGGTCGTGGATTGATTCAAGATAATATATATCGATTTATTTCTGTACATCTAACTGTGGACAACTAGTTGTAGCTTACTAACGAGGACAGCTGACTTAATAAACTTAAAACAGTAAAACGTATTAAAAATGTTGTAAATATATTTTGAACATACTTTGATATATATATATATATATATATATATATATATATATATATATATATATATATATATATATATATATATATACATATTTGTTATAGGTTCGTGAATCGACCAGTGGCCAAGTCTTACTTACCGACGAAGTAAAAATATGTGAAAGTGAGTTATAGTCCCACTTTTAAAATCTAATATTTTGGGATGAGAATACATGCAGTTTTATAAATGTTTTACGAAATAGACACAAGTAAATTAAACTACATTTTATGGGTGAATGATCGAAGCCGAATATGCCCCTTTTTGCTTGGTAACCTAAGAATTAGTAAACCGATCTACTAATTGACACGAATCCTAAAGATAGATCTATTGGGCCTAACGAACCCCATCCATGGTTGCGGATGCTTTAGTACTTCGATGTTGTTTTATCATGTCCGATGGATTTTACGGAATGATAGGGAATATTCTTATATGCATCTTGTTAATGTCGGTTACCAGGTGTTCACCATATGAATGATTTTTATCTCTATGTATGGGATGTATATTGAAATATGAAATCTTGTGGTCTATTATTACAATTTGATAAATATATAGGTTAAACCTATAACTCACCAACATTTTTGTTGACGTTAAAGCATGTTTATTCTCAGGTGATTATTAAGAGCTTTCGATGTTGCATGCTAATATATGGACAAGATTTGGTGTCAGCATGCTTGTATAATATTGTTTAAAACTACATTCGAGATTTATTTTGTTGTAACATATTAATATTGTAAACCAATATGTATTGGTAGTGTGTAAGTGTGATATTTTTACATTATCATTTCTGGATGGTGTCTTTTAACCTTGTCGATAAAATAAAGGTTATGGTTTGTTTTAAAAACGAATGCAGTCTTTGAAAAACGTCTCATATAGAGGTCAAAACCTCGCAACAAAATCAATTAATATGGAACGTTTATAATCTATATGAACAGGACATTTCAGTTGGTATCCGAGCGTTGGTATTAGAGAACCAGAATTTTTGCATTAGTGTGTCTCACCGAGTTTGTTAGGATGCATTAGTGAGTCTGGACTTCGACCGTGTTTTTCTTCAAAAACGATTGCTTAACATTTTTTGTTGGAAACTATATATTATTAACATGTAAATATATTAATCTCTTAACGTGTTTGATATTGTGTGATAGATGTCTACCTCTAGTACAAATCCCATCGACTCACCTAATAATAATGAAGAGTCGAATATACTTTGGGAAGATTCACAAATTCTCGAAGAGAAAATGGAAGAGGAGGAACCGGAAGAGGAGGAACCGGAAGAAGAGGAGCCAGAAGAGGAGGAACCGGAAGAGAAGGAACCAGAAGAAGAAGAGGTTTCGGAGGAAGAAATATTGATACCTACAGTAAATCAATTAAATAAAAGAAAATCCTCAACCAGCGGACCAAAGTTAAAAATGGTCAATGGTGTTTACGCCGAGGAAGCAAAATATTGGGAAGATTACCAATTTTCCGATGAATCGGATCCCGATGAGGATTCCGATGATGTTATAGAAATTACCTCGACCCAATTTAATAAAGCAAAAGAAAATAATAAGGGAAAAGGTATAAAAATAGAGAAACCTGATTCCAACCGCGATGAGCTTTATATGTATCGGCAACCTTCGTATTTCTTAAATTGTAACAATAACCCGGGAACCTCTAAACCACCAGGTTTTTCTAAACCATTGTGGAAAACGACGGCTCGTATTATAGGAACACCATATATCCCTAGAAAATTAGGAAAACGAACCAAGTCCGAAGAAGAAGAAACCAGTGATTTAGATTAGGGAGTTGTAATCATGTTGTGTATCATATGTATTGTAGTGTGCTTGTACTTTTATGTTCTATGTAAAAATTGCTTGTGTTGTTTGTTAATTATCTTTTATAAATCTAATCCTTGTCTATTTTACAGTATAAAAACAAAATGGACATTAAGGGTAGACAACCGAATATTTTAGAAGACCTACCAGAGGATATGATTGAGGAAATCTTGTCTAGAGTCGGTCAGAATTCATCAGCACAATTAGTTATGTCGAAATTAACTTGTCAAACATTTGAAAGACTTTCCAGAAATGCCTTAGTTTATAAAAGGCTTTCCTTTGATAGGTGGGGTATATCGCATTGGGGAGACCGTAAGTTACGCCGTGTTTTCTTTAAAGCGTTAAATGCGGGGGACCCAAATGCAATATTACGCTACGGGTTAAGAACCTATTTTGACTCAACATATCCCAACATAGGATTTCATGAGTTAGAAAGAGCTTCTAACATGCAACATAAAGAAGCATGTTATACTTACGGGTTAGTGATTTTCGCTTCTCACCAAAGTGAGAAAAAGAACATCGGATTACAACTATTAAATGAAACATTCCCACAGGTGTCGGATTCAGTAGTTGGGGTGAGAAACAAGGTTTTTAGATTATTACGGGGCTGTTGGACATTACGAAACCCTCGTCCTTTTGATGACATTACAACATGCTGCCTAGCCAATGGTCATAACGGTTACTTTCCACAAGACCAAGGATGGGAAGTCATCTTAGTAAAATCAGAATGCATGACTTGTTTCTGGACTTATGAATTACGTGTCTTTATTTCTTTTGCTGAACAACTTGCGTATTAACTAGAATTGCCTTTATAGCTGCCGAGTAGTAAAGTTGTTATGTGCTATATTTCATCCTATATGTATAATAGCGGTATTGTAAGTTTGTAAAATACTGTATAAAATTTGAACGCGAAATTTTATTATAATCAGTTTTTTCATATAGAATTGTAGTAGTTGAATTGTATATTAGCTACTAAGTATGAACTTAACGGGTAGGTACTACCCGAATTAAAAACTATAAAACGCTAATATGAAGAAAAAACTTTTATAAATAAGTTCATACTATGCTACGAAATACTATTGACTACTCTTAAAATTCTATACGATTAACTTAATTCTTTTGGGCTATTTTTAAAGGAAATGGCACCGGCGACTCGTCAGAATTTGAACATGAGTGAGGAAGACTTCCGTGTTTTCCTTGCAGCAAACATAGCCGCAGTACAGACTGCGATGCAAAATAACAATAACTCTGGATCTAGCAGTGGAACTAATTTCACAAGAAATCGTGTAGGATGCTCCTACAAAGAATTCACTGCCTGCAAACCTTTGGAATTTGATGGAACCGAGGTCCAATTAGACTGAAACGGTGGACCGAGAAGGTTGAATTAGTGTTTGCCATAAGTAAATGTACTGAAGAAGATAAAGTAAAGTACGCTACGCATACCTTCACAGGTACGGCGCTAACATGGTGGAATACCTATCTCGAGCAGGTAGGACAAGATGCTGCTTACGTACTACCGTAGTCAGCATTCAAGCAATTGATGAACGAGCAGTATCGTCCCAGAAATGAGGTCAACAAGCACAAGGTAGAGCTTAGAGGATTACGAACACAAGGTTTTAATATCACCACGTACGAATGAAGATTCACCGAATTGTGCCTATTGTGTCCCAGAACGTTCGAAGACGAAGAAGAGAAGATTGACGCATTTGTAAAAGGGTTACCAGAAAGGATTCAAGAAGATGTGAGTTCACACGAGCCCGCCTCCATACAAAAAGCAAGTCGAATGACTCACAAATTAGTGAACCAGATCGAAGGAAGGATTAAAGAGCAGACGACTGAAGAGGCTAACATGAAACAAGTCAAGAGAAAGTGGGAAGAAACCAATGAAAAGAGTCACCAATACAACAACAACAATCCCAACAACAACTTTAACAAACGTCCTAACAACAACTACAATAACCGTCCCAACAACAATAACAACAACAACAACAATAGCAACAATAACAATGCCAACAACAATCTCAATAACAACAATGGCAACAAAAACCAAAAACAGTCATGCCAAAGGTGTGAAGAGAATCACCAGGGGTTCTGCATGCCATTTTGCACTAGGTGTAGAAGGAATGGTCATAGTGCGGCAAAGTGTGAGGCCTACGGACCAATGTTTAATAGAATTAAAAGAACAAATAATGTCGGAATAGATAATGCCGCCATAGTTTGCTTTGCATGTGGAAAACAGGGCCACATTAGTAGAAATTGCCCGAATCAGGGGAATACTAGTGGGCAGGGCGGTGGAAGAGTTTTCAATATTAATACGGCAGAAGCGCAGAAAGACCCGGAGCTTGTTATGGGTACGTTTCTTATTGACAATAAATCTGCTTATGTTTTATTTGATTCGGGTGCGGATAGAAGCTATATGAGTAGAGATTTTTGTGCTAAACTAAGTTCTCCACTGACGCCTTTGGATAACAAATTTTTACTCGAATTAGCAAACGGTAAATTAATTACAGGAGATAATATATGTCGGAATCGAGAAATTAATTTGGTTAGCGAAACATTTAAGATTGATTTGATACCAGTAGAGTTAGGGAGTTTTGATGTGATAATCGGCATGGATTGGTTGAAAAAGGAGAGAGCAGAAATCGTATGTTACAAAAATGCAATTCGCATTGTACGAGAAAAAGGAAATCCCTTAATGGTGTACGGAGAAAAGAGCAATGCGAAGCTAAATCTTATTAGTAATTTAAAGGCACAAAAACTAATAAGAAAAGGTTGCTATGCTGTTCTAGCACATGTCGAGAAAGTACAAACCGAAGAAAAGAACATCAATGATGTTCCCGTCGCAAAAGAATTTCCCGATGTATTTCCGAAAGAATTACCGGGATTGCCTCCACACCGATCTGTTGAATTTCAAATAGATCTCGTACCAGGAGCTACACCAATAGCTCGTGCTCCATACAGACTTGCACCCAACGAAATGAAGGAACTCCAAAGTCAATTACAAGAACTTTTAGAGCGTGGTTTTATACGACCATGTACATCACCATGGGGAGCTCCTGTTTTGTTTGTCAAAAAGAAGGATGGTACATTCAGGTTGTGTATCGACTACCGAGAGTTGAACAAACTTACCATCAAGAATCGTTACCCACTACCGAGAATCGACGACTTATTTGATCAACTACAAGGCTCGTCGGTTTATTTGAAGATCGATTTACGTTCCAGGTATCATCAAATGCGGGTGAAGGAGGATGATATTCCGAAGACTGCTTTCAGGACGCGTTACGGTCATTACGAGTTTATGGTTATGCCGTTTGGGTTGACTAACGCACCAGCTGTGTTCATGGACCTCATGAACCAAGTGTGTGGACCATACCTTGACAAGTTTGTCATTGTTTTCATCAATGACATACTTATTTACTCAAAGAATGATCAAGAGCACGAAGAACATTTGAGAAAAGTGCTAGAGTTGTTGAGGAAAGAAAAACTGTACGCTAAGTTTTCAAAGTGTGCATTTTGGTTGGAAGAAGTTCAATTCCTCGGTCACATAGTGAACAAAGAAGGTATTCAAGCGGATCCGGCAAAGATTGAAACTGTTGAAAAGTGAGAAACCCCGAAAACTCCGAAGCATATACGCTAATTTTTAGGACTGGCTGGTTACTACAGACGGTTCATCCAAGATTTTTCCAAAATAGCAAAACCCTTGACTGCATTAATGCATAAAGGGAAGAAATTTGAATGGAAGGATGAGCAGGAGAAAGCGTTTCAATTGTTGAAGAAAAAGTTAACTACGACACCTATATTGACATTGCCTGAAGGGAATGATGATTTTGTGATATATTGTTGATAATGCTAAAAACGAACATATATTTCATAGCATTATTCCTCAAGAAAGATAAGCTTTTAGTTGCAATTGTTCTATTTACAAGTGATATTCGTTTAAATAATAAAAGGTGAAGACAAAAGACAGATTCGACGAATTAAAGACGCAAACGACCAAAAAGCTCAAAAGTACAAATTACAATCAAAGTGGTTCCAATTATTGATAAGAAACATCTCAAAATTACAAGAGTACAAGGCGCAAAACGGAAAATACAAGATATTAAATAGTACGCAAGGACGTTCGAAAATCCGAAACCGGGACCTGAGCCAACTAACAACGCGTGACGCAACGGATCAAAAATTACAAGTCAACTATGTACATAAATATAATATAATATATAAATAATTCTTAAAATTATTTATATATTATATTTATTTATTAAACCGTCGGCAAGCTAGGAAACAAAGTCATGTGAGCTGGAAAAGTAGGCCATGCGATCGCATGGCCTGGCCGTTATAAACCCATGCGATCGCATGGTGAACAGTTTCTGGTGACATCCTATAAATTTCGCGTGTTTTGGCAGAATTTTAACACATCTTTTTCTTCTCTTCATCTCAAACGTGTGTGTATATATATATATATATATATATATATATATATATATTATAATTTTAATTTTAATTTTAATAATAAGGGTATGTTAGCGAATGTTGTAAGGGTGTGAGTCGAAATTCTGTCGGTGTAACGCTACGCTATTATTAATCATTGTAAGTTATGTTCAACCTTTTTAAATTAATGTCTCATAGCTAAGTTATTATTATGCTTATTTAATGCCGAAGTAATCGTGATGTTGGTCTAAATATTAAAATTGGGTAATTGGGCTTTGGACCATAATTGGGGTTTGGATAAAAGAACGACACTTGTGGAAATTAGACTATGGGCTATTAATGGGTTTTATATTAACTTAACGATACCTCGTTAATTTAATATAAAGGTTATAATTTGATGTATCTATAAATAACCACATACGCTTAATCGGGTACGGTGGGCGGGATATCTATAAATACCAATAATTGTTCATTTTACCGGACACGGAACTGGATTAATAGTTAATGGATTAGTTGAAATAGGGGTGGATTACATTTGAGGGTAATTGGTGTAATTGTTAACAAAGTAGTAAAACCTTGGACTACACGCAGTCGATAACCTGGTGTATTCATTAAACAAAGTATTAAGACCTTGTTACAATTCGAATCCCCAATTAGTTGGAATATTTGACTTCGGGTATAAGGATAAATTGACGAAGACTCTCGCACTTTATATTTATGACTGATGGACTATTATGGACAAAACCGTATGGACATATTGAATAATCCAGGACAAAGGATAATTAACCCATGGTAATAAACTAAAATCAACACGTCAAACATCATGATTACGGAAGTTTAAATAAGCATAATTCCTTTATTTCATATTTAATTGCACTTTTAATTATCGCACTTTAATTTATTGTCATTTTAATTATCATAGTTTTTAATTATCGCAATTTTATTTACCGTTATTTTATTTATCGCACTTATTTTATCGCACTTTAATTATGGTCATTTACTTTACGCTTTAAATTAAGTTATATTTATTTTTAATATTTTACATTAGGTTTTAACTGCGACTTAAGTTTTTAAATCGACAAACCGGTCATTAAACGGTAAAAACCCCCTTTTATAATAATAATAATAATACTTCTTATATTTATATATATATTTTTATACACATATAGTTTTTAAAAATATAGCGTTAAACTTGGCAAGTTCCCTGTGGACGAACCAGACTTACTAAAAACTACACTACTATACGATTAAGTACACTGCCTATATGTGTTGTAGCAAGGTTTAGGTATATCCACTCTATAAATAAATAAATAACTTGTGCAAAATTGTATCGTATTTAATAGTATTTCCTAGTAAAATATTATAGTATTTAGTACCCCTTCGCATTAACATCAAGTTTTTGGCGCCGCTGCCGGGGAACTGCTTAAAAGCCGGAAGCGAAACGCTATATAAAAAATAATAATATTTTTATTAAGTTTTAATTTCTTTTTGTAAAAATACGTTTTAAATATTAAAAATACAAAAATATAAAAAGAAAAACAAAAAATATATATTTTTAAGAGTTTGTTAAATATATATATAAGATTATAAAGTCTCTTTATTTTTATTTTAGTTTTTAAAATATAAGTTTTTATTTAATTTATATAAATATTGTATATAAATATTAAAACAGAAAAAAAAAATTAAATAAAATTGGGCCAAGGTACTGTAGAAGCCCAGCTTCTGAACTGGATCCGAGTACCATGCGACCGCATGGAATTAACAAGGAAACCTCATGCGATCGCATGAGGTAACCTGACACGTCTGAAACCTCTGACCTACTGCATTAATTACGGAGTATAAATTAATTATAATTAATTAAAACCCTAATTAGGGTTATTTATTTAATTATTTAGTTTTAGTTTTTAATTAATTTGTATTATTTAGTTTAATTAGTTTTAATAAATTATAAAATTAATACTTTTATAAATAAATAATATAAAAATAATATTTTTATAAAAATTGTACTTTTTACAACTTTAAGTTTATTTTTATATTTTGTATCTTTTTATTTGTTTTAGCGTAATATTTGTATTTTTCGCTCGTAACTAGTTTTAAGATATAGTTTTTGCCGTAGTTATTTTTATTTCTAGATTTTTAGGCTTTGCCGTAAAATCCCTTAAGTGCTTTTTCTTTAGACTAAGATTTAGGTGCTTTAGAATTTTGCGACGCCGTTTTATAAATTTTAGTACTTTTTAAGTTATTGCTGTTTTGGATATAGAATTTCTTTTAAGCTTTAATACCTTTAGACGTAAGTTTTAATTTTTAGTTTTTAGACTTTTAAGTTTCGACGCGCTACGTTCTTTTTATTATTTTTTGACCTTTTATTTTTCGACGTTTTTCCGACGTACTCTTTTTCTTTCTTATTTCTCGCCGCTCTAGTTTTTAGGACATAGAATTTTCTATTTCTTCTCTAAAATTTCTTTAAACTTCGATGAAAAATTATTTTAAGTGGTTAAATTGATAGACATCCAAAATTTTCTGTTTCGTAGTAATAGTTGGATTTGTTAGTGGCGAGTTGTGGGCTTCCGATTTAAAGGGTCCTGGCTACCTGCTGCATCTATTGGCTATTCGAAACGTGGGCAAAATCAGAAAAGTCTATTATTTTGATAACTTGTATAATTTTTATCTTTTATAACTAATAGGATATTCAGTGAATGTACCGAGCAAAACGTTCACCACTTTTTATACGTTCACCACCTGTAACTCAATCAAGACATCTAGCCAATATTGTCGCAGTTGATTTTTCTTTAGAATTGTCATCAAGTCGACCAAGTACTCCAATTCAAATTTCCGATAATCCATTTTTTGAACCCGACCTCACAATTGAGAATCCGAAGGATATTCAGGGACAATTCAGAGATCTTGAACCACTAATCTTTCCTCTGGAACTACCAATCATTCAAACGGAGATTATCGAGGAATAACCCATTAAATCAGAATCCTCTAGTGATTCAGATTCAACAAATTCAATCATGGAAAATCTGGAATCTCTAAGTATGGAAGACCGAATGAGAGCTAAACGCACTGGCCAAGGTCATGCAATTACTCAACCAGACATTAATGCGCCAGATTATGAAATCAAAAGACAAATCCTACACATGGTAACTAATCAATGCCAATTTAGTGGTGCGCCGAAGGAAGATCCAAACGAACATCTTCGTACCTTTAATAGGATCTGTACTCTATTTTAAATCAGAGAAGTGGAGGATGAATAGATATATCTCATGTTATTTTCTTGGACTTTAAAGGGAGAAGCCAAAGATTGGTTAGAATCGTTACCTGAAGGGGTGATTGATACATGGGACGTTTTAATTGAAAAATTTCTTAAACAATTCTTTCCGACATCTAAAGTCGTAAGACTTCAAGGAGAAATTGTTACGTTCACACAAAAGCCAAACGAAACTCTATATGAGGCGTGGACAAGATTTGGAAAGTTATTAAGAGGATGTCCGCAACATGGTTTAGACACTTGTCAAATAGTACAAATATTCTACCAAGGATGCGACATTACTACACGAAAAGACATCGATATAGCAGCTGGTGGTTCCATTATGAAGAAAACCACAACTAACGCTTACAAAATTATTGATAACACTGCTTCCCACTCACATGAGTGGCATCAAGAAAAAGATATTGTTAGATCATCTAAAGCAGCCAGAGCCGATTCTAGCCATGACTTTGATTCCATTTCTGCAAAGATAGATGCTGTCGAGAGACGAATGGAAAAGTTGACTAAAGATATTCACTCAATACGAATTAGTTGTGAGTAGTGTGAAGGACCACATTTGACAAAAGATTGTCTCAGTATTGAACAAACAATGGAACAAAGTGAGAATGTTTCATATATAAACCAAAGGCCTGGAAATAATTATCAAAATAATTATCAACCGCCAAGACCAATCTACAATCAAAATCAGAATTATAACCGAAATGTTCCATACAACAATCAACAAGGTCCTAGCAATCAACAAGTACCTAATAATACTTACAATCAGCAAAGACCTATTTTTCAAAACAAACCACCACAAACCGATGATAAAAAGCCAAATTTAGAAGATATGATGTCGAAGCTAGTTGAATCTCAAACGCAATTTTTCACATCTCAGAAACAAACCAATGAACAAAATGCTCAAGCATTTAGAAATCAACAAGCTTCTATTCAAAATTTGGAACAAGAAGTAAGTAACCTAGCAAGGTTGATAGGTGAAAGAAAACTGGGAAGTCTACCTAGTGATACAAATGCTAACCCCCGGAATGAAACAGCTAAAGCTATTACCACAAGAAGTGGTATTACACTTAAACCACCTGAAATACCTGTAATTTCTGATGATTCTATTCCTACTCCACAAGAACCACAACCTGAGCAAGATAAGGAAAAAGAACCGGTAGTTGAAAAGGTTAATGAAGACAACACAGTTAAAGCTAAACCTTATGTTAAACCATACCAACCACCACTTCCTTACCCAAGTAAAATGAGAAAAGAGAGACTTAAAGCCGAGCAATTCAAATTCTTGGATATGTTTAAACAAATAAATGTAAATCTTCCTTTCATTGATGTGATTTTAGGAATGCCTAGATATGCTAAATTTTTGAAAGATCTAATCACAAATAGAAAGAAAATGAAAGAACTCTCGGCTGTTACCATGAATGCTAATTGTTCTGCAGTACTGTTGAATAAGATACCAGAAAAACTATCAGATCTAGGAAGTTTCACAATTCCATATTTTCTGGGTAGTTGATGGTGTAGCGGAGGGGTATAAAATACTATTAAATTTTACAAGGAAATACTATTAAATACGATAAAATTTTACACAAGATATTTATTTATTTAGAGAATGGATATACTTAAACCTTGCTACAACACTTATAGGCAGTGTACCTAATCTTACAGTAGTGTAGTTTTTAGTAAGTCCGGTTCGTTCTACAGGGAAAATCTTTAAACAAAGCTTAACGCTATATTAGTTTACTTTTATAAAAATGCAAATATATATATAAGTAATATTTTTATTATAAAGGGGGGTTTTTACCGTTTAATGACCGGTTTGTCGATTTTAAAACTTTAGTCGCAGTTAAAACCAAATGTAAAATAATAAATAAATACAAGACTTAATTTAAAGCGTAAAGTAAATAACGATAATGAAATTGCGAATAATAAAAGTGCGATAAAATAAACTTGCGATAATTAAAAAGTACGATAATTAAAAGTGCAATTAAATACAATAACAATAAAAATGCGATAATTAGAAGTGCAATTAAATATAAAATAAAGGAAATTAAATATGAAATAAAATAATTATGCTTATTTAAACTTCCATAACCATGATGTTTGACGTGTTGATTTTAGTTTTATGCCCATGGGTTAATTGTCCTTTGTCCTGGATTATTTAATATGTCCGTCTGGTTTTTGTCCATAACAGTCCATCAGTCATAAATATAAAGTGCGAGTGTCCTCGTCAAATTATCCTTATACCCGAAGTTAAATATTCCAACTAATTGGGGACTTAAACTGTAACAAGATTTTAATACTTTGTTTAATAATTACACCAGGATGTCGACTGAGTGTAACTCAAGGTTTTAATATTTTGTTATCAATTATACCAAGTGTCCTTGTACATAATTTCACCCCTGTTTTAATTATTCTAGTGGCTATTAATCTATTCCCGTGTCCGGTTAAATGAACGATTCGTACATATAAATACCCCGCCCATCGTGTCCGATCGAGTGTATATGGTAATTTATAGGGACGCCCAATTGTAAATCTTTATATTAACATTAACAAACTATCATTTAGTTAAACTAATATAAAGCCCATTAATAGCCCATAGTCTAATTTCCACAAGTGTCGTTCTTTTTGTCCAAACCCCAATTATGGTACAAAGCCCAATTACCCAATTTTAGTAATTAGCCCAACATCATGATTACTTCTGATTAAATAAGCATAATAATAACTTAGCTACGAGACATTAAATTAAAAAGGTTGAACATAACTTACAATGATTAAAAATAGCGTAGCGTTACACGGACAGAATTTCGACTTACACCCTTACAACATTCGCTAACATACCCTTATTATTAGGATTAAAATTAAAATTAAAATTAAAATTAAAATATAAATATAAATATTTACGTATAGATATAGAGAGGATGGATATATGATTGTGAAAAATGATCAGAATTCGGTTGGCTTTATAGGGAATTGAGTTCAGGGATACTCCGCGACTCGCGACAATTTTTGCCTTCAAACTCCGCGAGTCGCGGAGTTTGAAAATACAGCTCACCAACTTTGGAGTCTTTCTTGCCGACGGATTTTTATTATTTATATAATATATAAATAATTATAAGAATTATTTAAATATTATATTATATTTATGTGCATAGTTGACTTGTAATTTTTAGTCCGTTGCGTCGAGCGTTGAGAGTTGACTCTAGTCCTGGTTCCGGATTTTCGAACGTCCTTGCGTACAATTTAATATCTTGTACTTTGCGTTTTGAATCTTGTACTCTTGTAATTTCGAGACGTTTCTTATCAATAATTGGAACCTCTTTGATTGTATTTTGTACTTTTGAGCTTTTTGGTCGTTTGCGTCTTCAATTTGTCGAATCTGTCTTTTGTCTTCACCTTTTATTATTTAAACGAATATCACTTTTAAATAGAACAATTGCAACTAAAAGCTTGTCTTTCTTGAGGAATAATGCTATGAAATATATGTTCATTTTTAGCATTATCAAATATTCCCACACTTGAGCATTGCTTGTCCTCAAGCAATATCGTCTTGAAATACTAGAATCACTTCTTTATTCTTCACACTTTGTACATCAGTGATTTCTATACGGTGGTATAAACAATGGTAGTAATGATATGGTTTACAGTCCCACATGACTATAAAAATTTAGATCCATTAAGGAAATTGGATCTTTATGAAAATATTTGATCTTTTGAAAATTAAATCTAGTTTTTACCCTAGATAAGTTTTCTGGAATAACCCTTCACCGGTGTTTGCAAAATATTTTTGTGGGTTTGGTGGGTTTCAGATTTTAAAATTTTAGCTCAAAACTTATGGTTTTGTGTCACCCATTTGCTAACCTTGTATTTGGAAAGCAACACGTCCAGTTTACTTGTCCCGTATATTACCTTTCGGTAAACTACCGTCCGGTTGTAAAGGAAAGCGTTGAACAAGCAACTGTTAAGGCAATGTCCCCTGACATGCTTTTAATTATGGTCTATAATGTGTCAGACGCAATTACTATCCTTGGTAGGAGCAATAGTAAAGCTCATCCTTATAATTTTTCGGTCTGGCACAAGGTCTTGTCTTTGACCACTATGCAACCACCGTTCTTACGATTGACACCCGATTTGGTTCAGGTGACCTAATGAATTCCAGGTGAATTTCTAGGATTTTACGTTCAATGGTAATGAACGCATTGAAAATGGGTTTTCAGAAAACAAATCGGTTTATAATTTGATCAAAATATTTTCTCGTTCAAGCTCGAGTTTAGATATCATTGAATTCCATGAGTTTGAATTCTCAATCTTTAAGGTCAATATCAAGGATTGAGTAATATCAGTCTTAAAAGCTGATTTTTAATCTTTAAGGAGATTATCCTTTCTGGGGATCTGATTCATTAGTCTTATCCAGCTAATTTGCATGGTGCCCCCCATTATACGAGATAAATCCTTCTCATGGTTAGGATAAATCTGACCACTTGGCGACCCTGTTTAATGCTGAGGTCCGTGGATTTCCTGCTAATTTTAGTGATGACTTTTCTAGATTTTTCGTCAACCTACAGCTGGTATGGACGACAACTTCATGACCTAAATCAAGAAGCGCGTTTCTTTTTCGGAAGACTTTACTTCCTTTTAATGATGGAATTGATTCATCGTGTAGATCCATCTTTCTTACAGTAAAGCAGGTAAAATTTTTTTAGTTTAGTCCAAAGCAAAAGTATTTTCAGTTATTTGTACAAAAATATGTGACATATGTTTTGAATAACTTGGAGAATTTTCCCACACTTGGCTTTTATTTTCCTTTTTATTGTCCTCTATTCCATTTTAAATGAATTTTAACATTTTGGTTTGTTTCTCAATTTATGTCCTTTCCGAGGTAACAATAATTTCGGTGTTAAAACCTAGTTTTATCGTTCATAAATATGTATAAACATGATTTTGAGTTCATTTAATTGAAAATTTTGAAAAATTTTACTAGAATTGGGTAGTTAGTATATAAGACTAGGGCTGTTCTTTATTATCAGAGAGCACTAGATTCTAATACAACTACTGCTTTACTAGTATTTTTAATGGTAACCAAGTGTTTAAGATAAAAATTATAAAATTCGAAAGAATTTAACCCCTTCCCACACTTAAGATCTTGCAATGCCCTCATTTGCAAGAAATCAGTAACAATTTAAATTATTGAGGGTGATTTGTGTGAAAATGATTAAAATTTTACCAAAGTTTCCAAATATATTGGCGTTTGTTTGCTGAATGATAAATGGTGCACATCATTTGTTCATTCTGTCTTGTTGTTATTTCACATATATTTTGCATCTTGTCGTCAAAATTAGTTGCTTTTGCTGAACTTAATGCCAGTCTTTGAAAATGCGTTGTTTTACCCTGTTTTGTACATAAGATAAACTGCAAACATATATACATATTTTTGAAGTTTGGTATATTACCCCACATTCAAAAATTATTAAAATCTAAGAATAAAACTTAGAAAATTATAAAAACTATTACAATATTAAATAAGTATTAAACGTATCAACATTACAAATTACAAAATAAATAAAACTAAGTAGACTAGGGATGATACTGATACCAATAGGGGTTCCATGCATAACCATAGGTGCTATAAAATGCTTCGGCTGGGTTATACGTAGGATACGGTGGTTGAATCTCTATAGACCAGGGAGGGAATATGGGCTTTGGAGTAGGAATATAGTTTCTACCTATATGTTGGCAATAAGATATGATTTGGTTTTGATGAACTTTCCAATCTTCAAATGCTCTCTGTCTAGCATTTTCGTACTCCTGTGAAGCTATAAACCTTTGTATTTCTTGCATTTCATTTCCCCCTCCTACATTACCTTGCTGTTGGTTTCTCTCAACCTGTGGATGTCTACCATGGTATTGTACTGCGGCGTTATTTCGCCTCTTCAAAACTTTCGCACCATGGTATACATTTAAACCTATAGTATCGCGGGGTTCTGGTTCTTCGACTAATAATCCTCCCCGACTTATATCCACACCGAGATTTTCAGCAATCAAAGTAATAAAAATACCACCTCCTATTATGCTATGCGGTCTCATCCCCCTAACCATAGATGATAAATAATAACCCACACAATAAGGTATACTTACAGCGCTTTGTGGGTCTCGAATACACATATGGTAAAACAAATCCTATTCATTTACCTTTTCCTTGTTCTTACCTCTTTGTGTAATCGAATTAGCTAAAAACCTATGAATTACTCTTAATTCAGCTCTATCTATATCCAAATAAGAGTAATTTCCCCCTTTGAATCGGTGATGGCTTGTCATTTGACTCCATACACCATGTGTATCAAAATTTTCATCTATCTTTCTACCATTTAGTATCAACCCTCTGCAATCGGCAGATGCTAACTCCTCAGGCGTATATATACGTAAAGCCTGAGCCATATCTAGTAAAGACATGTGGCGCATCGAACCTCCTAACAAAAATCTAATAAAAGATCGATCGGTTAAACTAGCTACCCGATCATTTAATTCTATACTACACAACAATTCTTCACACCATACTTTATATACAGGTCTACGCATGGTGAATAAACGTACCCAGTCATTAAAAGTAGAATTACCATACCTCTGTGCAAGTAATTCTCTAATTGGCCCGGCTAATTCTACAGCTTCTAATGGTCCCCATTCTATGACCCTAGGTAGCTCAACAACTTTAGAATGAAGAGTATGCAAACCCCTTTGGTATTTTGGATAATCTATCCAAAGTCTGTCAAATCTCAGGTTCGGGTGCAAATCTTCCAAGTGCATATCAGAAAATGTCATGACTGGATGAGGTATATCTTGCTTGTAGTAGTTATCCACCTCCTGTTCTTCCGCATTCTCAGCAGGAGCATTGCGAGCTTGGGATGAAGATTCACCCCTTTCAGTCTGCAAAACACATCAAACACAATTTTTGTGCATCTAAATATGCATTAGTGTCAGCAAAATCATCAATTAAAATAATTACAATGTCATGATCAATTTATATTAAACTTAAGCTCATTTTCACATTTTTATCAAATCTACACTTTTTCAAATAAGCATATACGAAAATGTTCACCAAGTTCATAAGCATTTAACTCAAATAACATGTCAAAATAATCATTACTAGCAATTAAACAAGTTTCAAATGGCATTATCTTTCAAAAATCAAGTTCATGAATTTTAGACTTGAAAAAGTCCACTTTAATTCTCAAAATCATGTTTAGGCTCAAAGTTTAGATCATTTAACTACCTAAACATGTTACACTACTTAATTTAGCAACAATTCATGACAAAAATCGGCCATAACCTGTTTATATTAAAAAGCCCCAAATTTGCTCAAGAACACAAACCCTAGATTACTCAAAATTTAAAGTTTAAGGCTTCTAATCATGTTAAATAGCATCAATCTAGGTTATACAAGCATAATACATAAACAATTTAAGCATAATTACACTAAAAAGCATCAAAATCAAATTGGGTATAAAATTGCTCAAGAACACTAATTTTCGGATTAAATGGTGTTTAGGTGTATAAATTTACCGTTTTTCTTGAGTAATTCCTTGATAGCATCCTTCTCAACATGATTTTAGTAAAAGATTTGATGATTAACGGTTAAAAATTGTGATTTTGTGGGTGTTTTTTCGGGTATTATTTTCGCAGTATTTTTGAGTTGTGTGTGGACTGATCAGTTCAGCTCGATTTTATTTTTTTCTGTATTTTGGTCCTCCCGCGAGTCGCGGAGTTTTATTTTTTTTTTTTTTTACATCTTATACTAATTAAAACAATTAAGTAATTAATTTTAAAATTTTGTTTCTCTTGTTATTTAGGACGAGGTCGTTTCGGATCGATGTCCTAGTCCGTCCTTCGACAAAATTTTAAAATTTGTCTTTTTGTAGCGATTGTTTTAAAAGCTAAGATTTTTGGGTTTTTTAATGTTTTTGGCATACTTTAATTCAATAAGATTAAAAATAATGATAATAAAATTTCTCGTCCCTCTCTCGGGTAAAGCAATTTCGGTTCAAAGACCTAGTCTTCAACTTACGACGAAGTTTAAAAATCATATTTTTAACTTAATGAGATAAAGTAAATTTTTGTTTTTAAATTCACACAATTTAAATATAAAATTCAAAATTAATATTAAAAATTCACACCAAACTTAAAATTTGAAATGCATAAAATTAAAAATTCTTATTTTTTTAAAAAGTAAAAATTCACACCAAACTTAATTTAAAAATTCATATTATAAATTCACACCAAACTTATATTAATTTTTCAAATATTTACAATTTTAAATATATTGATTTTACAAAGTTTATAATAATAATTTAAGATTTATATATTAATTTTAAAAACATGGTAAAAATAAAATTAAAAATCTTTTTAGCTTTTTATCCCACTTTAATCAATCGAATATTATCAAAAATATGCGCCTCTCTTTTCGATAAAGTAATTTCGGTTCCAAGACCTAATTTAACTCATGACAAATTTTTGAAATATTTTGGGTTGATTGATTAAAGATATTTATACCTTAAGAATAAACGTTAAATTTCGCAGTGATGTAATAAATTTTTGAATGATATCAATAATTTCGGTCGCCAAACCTAATTTTATTCAATACCAATTTAATACTTTATAGCGAACAAATTAGCGTTTATTATCAAAAGGTTAAAAATAAAAATAAATAAAAAATAAAAACTGTACAGACTTACCTGTGAGATAGTATTCTTAGTTATATGATCTATCCCATTCATAAGATAGTCGGTTTAATTGGTTTTCCATAGCTACATAGGCGTAACCTCGAGCATTCAGTGTTTTTTCTTCTAAACATATGAACGGTCCGTCTCTGCATAAAGTAACAAATTCGGTGTTTGAATAGGTTTGATTATTTGAACATTTACCTCCATGTGACCATTTTCCGCATTTGTGACGTCTTTCTAGGTGTTGTGCTCTTCTTTTCGCTGCGGATTTTGATTTTCCTTTACCAAATTGTAACTTATTATCTTCGCATCTGGATTCTTTTCTAACTCCGTCCAATCTTTCTCTGATTACTGATACTATTTCACTCGAAAGTGTGTCATTATTACGTTTAGTGATCAAAGCGTGTAGCATTAGACCATGGTTTAGTTCACAGGCAGTCTTCATTTTCTAAAAAAAATAAAAATTCAGAATGGGGGGAGAAGACTAGTTCTTTAGGGTCTGCTAGGGAAAGACCATTCGGGTTCCATTTTCGAGAACTACATGAAAACAGACAATCTAACTCTAACAGAAATACATATTATCCTTTAAAGACTTGATTCTCCCCACACTTAGTTAGCTGTGGTGTCGAAATTGTGATTAACTTCGTTGTCGACTTCCATCGGACTATCTATGTAATGTTTAACTCTGTGACCATTAACTTTAAATTCAATCCCATTTGAATTTATTAATTCTATCGTTCCGTATGGGAAAACTCTTTTGACTATGAATGGTCCAGACCATCTTGATTTCAATTTTTCAGAAAATAGCTTGAATCGTGAATTGAAAAGAAGAACTCTGTCTCCTTCCTTAAATTCTTTTGAACTTCTGATTCTTTTATCATGCCATTTCTTCGTTCTTTCTTTATAGATTAACGAATTATCGTATGCTTCATGTCTTAATTCTTCTAATTCGTTTAGTTGACTTAATCGTAGACGTCCGGCTTCATGTAAATCAAGATTACATGTCTTCAAAGCCCAAAATGCTTTGTGTTCAATTTCTACTGGAAGATGACATGCTTTTCCATAAACAAGTCTAAAAGGTGTGGTTCCAATTGGAGTTTTGTAGGCTGTTCCAAAAGCCCAGAGTGCATCCTCCAATTTAATGGACCATTCCTTCGGATTTGATCCTATAGTTTTCTCTAGAATACGTTTTAAAGCTCGGTTGGTATTTTCAACTTGTCCACTTGTTTGTGGATGATATGCGGTGGAGATTTTATGAGTTACTCCATATCTTTTAAGAACTTTCTCAAGTTGATTATTACAGAAATGAGTACCCTGATCACTTATTAAAGCTTTCGGTGTTCCAAACCTTGCAAAAAGACGTTTTAAAAAGTTGACTACAACTCGTGCATCGTTAGTTGGGAGAGCTTGTGCTTTCGCTCATTTAGATACATAATCAATGGCTACGAGTATATATAGATTATTATGAGATTTTGGAAATGGACCCATAAAGTCAATACCCCAAATGTCAAATACTTCACATACTTGGATGACATTTTGTGGCATTTCATCACGTTGACTTATTTTTCTGGCCCTTTGACAAGCATCACAGGATTTGCAAAGAAGGTGTGCGTCTTTGTAAATTGTAGGCCAATAGAATCCAGCATCATAAACTTTTTTTGCTGTTAGTTGAGGCCCATAATGCCCTCCTGTTGGTCCTGTGTGACAATGGTTTAATATTTTACTAGCTTCATCTCCAAATACACATCGGCGTATTATTCCATCGGGACAACTTTTAAACAGATGTGGATCTTCCCAGAAATAGTGTTTTATATCACTGAAGAATTTCTTTCGTTTTTGGTACGATAATCCTTTTTCAAGGAATCCACATACTAAGTAGTTTGCATAGTCTGCAAACCATGGGATTTCTTTATAATCTATCTTCAATAGATATTCATCAGAAAAGTTGTCTTGTATGGCCGATTCATTTAGAACTTCTAATTCGGGATTTTCAAGACGAGAAAGATGATCAGCGGCGAGATTTTCTGCTCCTCTTTTATCTCGGATTTCAATATCAAACTCTTGTAAGAGTAAGATCCAACGGATTAATCTTGGTTTAGCATCTTGTTTTGAAAATAGGTATCTAAGAGCAGAATGGTCGGTATAAACCACCGTTTTTGCTAGAACGAGATATGATCGAAATTTGTCAAAAGCAAAGACAATAGCAAGGAGTTCTTTTTCAGTAGTTGTATAGTTCGTTTGTGCTCCTTGTAACGTTTTACTAGCATAATATATAGGTTGAAATCGTTTTTCAATCCTTTGTCCTAAAACGGCTCCCATTGCAAAATCACTTGCATCGCACATTAGTTCAAATGGTAGATTCCAATTTGGTGTTATCATGATCGGCGCATTAGTGAGTTTCTCTTTAAGAATATTAAAAGATTTGATACACTCATCTGAAAAGATGAATGGAGCATCCTTTTCTAGGAGTTTATTCATAGGAGTGGCAATTTTAGAAAAATCTTTTATGAAACGTCGGTAAAAACCGGCATGCCCTAGAAAACTCCTAACTCCTCTAACATTGGTGGGATGTGAAAGTTTAGCAATTACATCTACTTTAGCTCTATCCACTTCAATTCCTTCTTTTGAAATTTTATGTCCAAGAACGATACCTTCTTTAACCATGAAATGGCATTTCTCCCAATTAAGTACTAGATTTGATTGTTCGCATCTAATAAGCATTCGTTCCAGATTAACTAGACATGATTCAAATGTATCACCGAAGACTGAAAAGTCATCCATTAAAACTTCCATGCATTCTTCTATCATGTCGTGAAAAATCGCCATCATACACCTTTGAAAGGTTGCAGGGGCGTTGCAAAGTTCAAATGGCATGCGTTTGTAAGCAAAAGTACCATAAGGGCACGTGAATGTGGTTTTCTCTTGGTCCTCGGGTGCTATTGGAATTTGAAAATATCCGGAAAATCCATCTAGAAAACAATAGTAACTATTTCCGGCTAATCTTTCCAACATTTGATCTATGAAAGGTAAGGGAAAGTGATCTTTTCTGGTGGCGTCATTTAATTTTCTATAATCAATACACACACGCCATCCTGTTACAGTCCTAGTAGGAATAAGCTCATTTTTCTCATTTGTAATGACAGTCATGCCACCCTTCTTAGGTACGCATTGAACTGGGCTTACCCATGGACTATCAGAAATTGGATAAATTAAACCTGCATCTAGCAGTTTAATAATCTCTTTCTTAACTACATCTTGCATATTAGGATTTAGTCTTCGTTGACGTTGCACATACGTTTTATGACCTTCTTCCATAAGGATTTTATGTGTGCAATACGAAGGACTTATTCCTTTAATATCATGAATCTTCCATGCAATGGCTGGTTTATGAGCTTTCAACACAGAAATGAGTTGTGATTTCTCATTTTTATTAAGAGAAGACGATATTATTACAGGTAATTCAGATTCACCATGTAAATAAGCGTATTCCAATTAGTTTGGAAGTGGCTTTAACTCTAATTTCGGTGGTTCTTCTATCGATGATTTGTATCGATATCTGTCTTCTTCTTTTAGCATTTGAAATTCTTCTGTTGTTGGTTCATATCCATTAGCTATAAGTGTAGCTAACATTTCAGCTTCATCAATTTGTTCTGTTCCTTCTCCTAAAGAACATTCTCATGTTCCTTGTAATTCTGGAAATTCTTCTAATAATTCTGCATGTGCATCTATAGTTTGAATATAATAACATGTATCATCTGCAGATTGTGGTTGTTGCATTGCTCTATCAACTGAAAAGGTAACACTCTCATCCTCTATACTTAGGGTCAATTTCTTACCGAACACGTCTATCATTGCTTTAGCTGTGTTTAAGAATGGTCTTCCTAATATGAGAGGAACTTGAGAATCTTCTTCCATGTCCAGAACAACAAAAGCTACTGGAAATACTAAAGTACCAACTTTAACTAGCATGTTCTCCATTATCCCTCTAGGATATTTTATTGATCTATCGGCTAGTTGTATGCTTATTCTTGTTGGTTTCAATTCTCCAAGGTCTAGTTTAGCGTATAGTGAATACGGCATTAGATTTATACTAGCACCTAAGTCTGCTAATGCTTCTATTGAACTAAGACTACCCAGAAAACATGGAATTGTGAAACTTCCTGGATCAGATAGTTTTTCTGGTATCTTATTCAACAGCACTGCTGAAAAATTAGCATTCATAGTAACAGCCGAGAGTTCTTCCATTTTCTTTCTATTTGAGATTAGATCTTTCAAGAATTTAGCATATCTAGGCATTCCTGAAATTACATCAATGAAAGGAAGATTTACATTTATCTGTTTAAACATATCCAAGAATTTGGATTGCTCGGCTTCAAGTTTCTCTTTCTTCATTTTACTCGGGTAAGGAAGTGGTGGTTGGTATGGTTTAACATAAGGTTTAGCCTTAACTGTGTTATCTTCATTAACCTTTTCAACTACCGGTTCTTTTTCCTTATCTTGATCAGGTTGTGGTTCTTGTGGAGTAGGAATAGCTTCATCAGAAGTTACAGGTATTTCAGGTGGTTTAAGTGTTGTACCACTTCTTGTGGTAATAGCTTTAGCTGTTTCATTCCGGGGGTTAGCATTTGTATCACTAGGTAGACTTCCCGGTTTTCTTTCACCTATTAACCTTGCTAGGTTACTTACTTCTTGTTCCAAGTTTTGAATAGAAGCTTGTTGATTTCTAAATGCTTGAGCATTTTTTTCATTAGTTTGTTTTTGAGATGTGAAAAACTGCGTTTGAGTTTCAACTAGCTTCGTCATCATATCTTCTAAATTCGGCTTTTTATCATCGGTTTGTTGTGGTGGTTTGTTTTGAAAATTAGGTCTTTGCTGGTTGTAAGTATTATTGGATACTTGTTGATTGCTAGGACCTTGTTGGTTGTTGTATGGAATATTTCGGTTATAATTCTGGTTTTGATTGTAAATCGGTCTTGGCGGTTGATAATTATTCTGATAATTATTTCCAGGCCTTTGGTTTATGTATGAAATATTCTCTCTTTGTTCCATTGTTAATTCAATACTGAGACAATCTTTTGTCAAATGTGGTCCTCCACACTGCTCACAACTAATTCGTATTGAGTGAATATCTTTAGTCATCTTTTCCATTCGTCTCTCCACAGCATCTATCTTTGCGGAAATGGAATCTAAGTCATGGCTAGAATCGGCTCTAGCTGTTTTAGATGATCTAACGATATCTTTTTCTTGGTGCCACTCATGTGAGTGGGAAGCAGTGTTATCAATAATTTTGTAAGCATCAGTTTCGGTTTTCTTCATAATAGAACCACCAGCTGCTATATCTATGTCTTTTCTTGTAGTGATGTCGCATCCTTGGTAGAATATTTGTACTATTTGACAGGTGTCTAAACCATGTTGCGGACATCCTCTTAACAACTTTCCAAATCTTGTCTACGCCTCATATAGAGTTTCATTTAGCTTCTGTGTAAACGTAACAATTTCTGCTTGAAGTCTTACGGCTTTAGATGCCGGAAAGAATTGTTTAAGAAATTTTTCAACTAAAACGTCCCATGTATCAATCGCCCCTTCAGGTAACGATTCCAACCAATCTTTGGCTTCTCCCTTTAAATTCCAGGGAAATAACATGAGATATATCTGTTCATCCTCCACTTCTCTTATTTTAAATAGTGTGCAGATCCTATTAAAGGTACGTAGATGTTCATTTAGATCTTCCTTTGGCGCACCACTAAATTGGCATTGATTAGTCACCATGTGTAGAATTTGTCCTTTGATTTCATAATCTGGCGCATTAATGTCTGGATGAGTAATTGCGTGACCTTGGCTAGTGCGTTTAGCTCTCATTCGGTCTTCCATACTTAAAGGTTCCAGATTCTCCATAATTGAATTTGTTGAATCGGAATCACTAGAGGATTCTGATTTAATGGTTCGTTCCTCAACAATCTCTGTTTGAATGATTGGTGGTTCCGGATGAAAATTCAGTGGTTCAGGATCTATGAATCATTCCAGAATATTCTCCGGATTCTCAATTGTGAGGTCGGGTTCAAAAAATGGATTATCGGAAATTTGAACTGGAGTACTTGGTCGACTGGATGACAATTCTAAAGAAAAATCAACGGCAGTAATATTTGCTAAATGTCTTGATCTAGTTACAGGTGGTGAACGTACAAAAGGTGGTGAACGTCTTGCTCGGTGCATTCACTGAATATCCTATTAGTTTTTAAAAGGAAAGAAAAATTATAATAAGTTATCCAATCAATAGACTTTTCTGATTTTGCCCACGTTTCGAATAGCCAAAAGATGCAGCAGAGGGGCAGGATTCATTTGGTCTCAATATAATTGAGGACTGTTTGGCTCCAATAACCCGGTCCACGTATAAATCCAACTATTACTACGAACCAGAAAATTTTGATGTCTATCAATTTAACCACTTAAAATAAATTTTCGTAATTTTAAGAAATTTAGATAAGAAGTAGAATAAAAATCTATGTCCTAAAACTAGAATAGCGAGAAATAAGAAAGAAAAAGAGTTTGTCGAAAAAGATCGAAAAAGAAAAATGGTTGAAAAATAAAAGGTGATGGAAAAATAAAAGAAACTTATAAAACTTAAAAACACTTGACTAACCTAACCTTATTACTACAACTAACTTAAAATTATAATCGCAAATTGAGATTACTAATTGGAATGATAATTGATAAATAGGTAAAAGTCGTCAAAAAATATTAAAGCTTACAGGAAAAACTATATCCCAAATGGAAATAACTTAAAAAGAAACTAAAATTTAAAAAGGCGTCGCAAAATTCTAAAGTACCTAAATCTTAGTCTAAAGAAAAAGCACTTAAGGAATTCTACGGCAAAGCCTAAAAATCTAGAAGTAAAAATAACTATGGCAAAAACTAAGTTTAAAACTAAATATGAGCTAAAAATACAAATATTACGCTAAAACGATTAAAAAGGGACAAAATATAAAAATATACAAAAAGTTGTAAAAAGTACAATTTTTATAAAAATATTATTTTTATATTATTTATTTTATTAAAACTATTAATTTTACAATTTAATTAAACTAATTTAACTAAAATATAAATTAAATAAAAAGTAAAACTAATTATAATAATAATAATTAATTAGGGTTAATAATAATAATAATTAATAATTACCCGTAATTAAATGCAGATTAGGGTTTCTGTCGATGTCAGGGTAGCTCCGCGAGTTGCGGTATTCCAAGCAGCAAACCCCGCGAGTCGCGGGGTTCCAAAATTCAACTCTGGTACAGTTTTAAATTTTACGCGTTTTTTTTTCTTTTTATTTTTTTTTATATTTTCTGTTTTATATTTTCTGTTTATAAAATATTTATATAATAAAAACTTATATTTAAAAACTTAAATAAAAATAGAACTACTTTATAATTTTTAAAATATCTTAAAAATAGATTTATATATATTAAATTTTTTTTTTCGGTTTTTTTTATGTTTTAAATAAAAACAAAATACTTAAATAAAACTTATATAAAAATAAAGAAACTTTATAAAACTTAAATATTTAACAAAATCTTAAAAATACTTATATTTTTGTTTTTCTTTTTATATTTTCGAATATTTAAAACGTATTTTTATAAAAACGAATTTTAATAAAAGTAAACTAAAAATCTTTTTTTTTATATTAGCGTTGCGCTTCCGGCTTTTAAGTGATTCCCCGGCAGCGGCGCCAAAAATAACTTGATGGTGTAGTGGAGGGGTATAAAATACTATTAAATTTTACAAGGAAATACTATTAAATACGATACAATTTTACACAAGATATTTATTTATTTAGAGAATGGATATACTTAAACCTTGCTACAACACTTATAGGCAGTATACCTAATCGTACAGTAGTGTAGTTTTTAGTAAGTCCGGTTCGTTCCACAGGGAAAATCTTTAAACAAAGCTTAACGCTATATTAGTTTACTTTTATAAAAATGCAAATATATATATATAAGTAATATTTTTATTATAAAGGGGGGGTTTTTACCGTTTAATGACCGGTTTGTCGATTTTAAAACTTTAGTCGCAGTTAAAACCAAATGTAAAATAATAAATAAATACAAGACTTAATTTAAAGCGTAAAGTAAATAACGATAATGAAATTGCGAATAATAAAAGTGCGATAAAATAAACTTGCGATAATTAAAAAGTACGATAATTAAAAGTGCAATTAAATACAATAACAATAAAAATGCGATAATTAGAAGTGCAATTAAATATAAAATAAAGGAAATTAAATATGAAATAAAAGAATTATGCTTATTTAAACTTCCGTAACCATGATGTTTGACGTGTTGATTTTAGTTTTATGCCCATGGGTTAATTGTCCTTTGTCCTGGATTATTTAATATGTCCGTCTGGTTTTTGTCCATAACAGTCCATCAGTCATAAATATAAAGTGCGAGTGTCCTCGTCAAATTATCCTTATACCCGAAGTTAAATATTCCAACTAATTGGGGACTTAAACTGTAACAAGATTTTAATACTTTGTTTAATAATTACACCAGGATGTCGACTGAGTGTAACCCAAGGTTTTAATATTTTGTTATCAATTATACCAAGTGTCCTTGTACATAATTTCACCCCTGTTTTAATTATTCTAGTGGCTATTAATCCATTCCCGTGTCCGGTTAAATGAACGATTATTCGTACATATAAATACCCCGCCCATCATGTCCGATCGAGTGTATATGGTAATTTATAGGGACGCCCAATTGTAAATCTTTATATTAACATTAACAAACTATCATTTAGTTAAACAAATATAAAGCCCATTAATAGCCCATAGTCTAATTTTCACAAGTGTCGTTCTTTTTGTCCAAACCCCAATTATGGTACAAAGCCCAATTACCCAATTTTAGTAATTAGCCCAACATCATGATTACTTCGGATTAAATAAGCATAATAATAACTTAGCTACGAGACATTAAATTAAAAAGGTTGAACATAACTTACAATGATTAAAAATAGCGTAGCGTTACACGGACAGAATTTCGACTTACACCCTTACAACATTCGCTAACATACCCTTATTATTAGGATTAAAATTAAAATTAAAATTAAAATTAAAATATAAATATAAATATTTACGTATAGATATAGAGAGGATGGATATATAATTGTGAAAAATGATCAGAATTCGGTTGGCTTTATAGGGAATTGAGTTCAGGGATACTCCGCGACTCGCGGCAATTTTTGCCTTCAAACTCCGCGAGTCGCGGAGTTTGAAAATACAGCTCACCAACTTTGGAGTCTTTCTTGCCGACGGATTTTTATTATTTATATAATATATAAATAATTATAAGAATTATTTAAATATTATATTATATTTATGTGCATAGTTGACTTGTAATTTTTAGTCCGTTGCGTCGAGCGTTGAGAGTTGACTCTGGTCCTGGTTCCGGATTTTCGAACGTCCTTGCGTACAATTTAATATCTTGTACTTTGCGTTTTGAATCTTGTACTCTTGTAATTTCGAGACGTTTCTTATCAATAATTGGAACCTCTTTGATTGTATTTTGTACTTTTGAGCTTTTTGGTCGTTTGCGTCTTCAATTCGTCGAATATGTCTTTTGTCTTCACCTTTTATTATTTAAACGAATATCACTTTTAAATAGAACAATTGCAACTAAAAGCTTGTCTTTCTTGAGGAATAATGCTATGAAATATATGTTCGTTTTTAGCATTATCAGTAGTATTAGTTCAATAGAAGCATTGGCAGATTTAGGTGCTAGTATAAATTTAGTACCGTATTCACTATACACTAAACTAGACCTTGGAGAATTGAAACCAACACGAATAAGTATACAACTAGCCGATCGATCAGTAAAATATCCTAGAGGGATAATGAAAAACATGCTAGTTAAAGTTGGTACTTTAGTATTTCCAGTAGATTTTGTTATTCTGGACATGGAAGAAGATTCTCGAGTTCCTCTCATATTAGGAAGACCATTCTTAAACACGGCTAAAGCAATAATAGACGTGTTCGGTAAGAAACTGACCCTAAGTATAGAGGACGAGAGTGTTACCTTTTCATTTGATAGAGCAATGCAACAACCGCAATCTGCAGATGATACATGTTATTATATTCAAACTATAGATTCACATGCAGAATTGTTAGAAGAATTTCCAGAATTACAAGGAACAGGAGAATGTTCTTTAGGAGAAGGAAATGAACAAATTGATGAAACTGAAATGTTAGCTACACTTATAGCTAATGGATATGAACCAACAACAGAAGAAATTCAAATGCTAAAAGAAGAAGACAGATATCGATATAAATCATCGATAGAAGAACCACCGACATTAGAGTTAAAGTCACTTCCAAACCATTTGGAATATGCTTATTTACATGGTGAATCTGAATTACCTATAATAATATCATCTTCTCTTACGGAAAATGAAAAATCTCAACTCATTTCTGTGCTAAAAGCTAATAAACCAGCTATTGCATGGAAGATTCATGATATTAAAGGAATAAGTCCTTCATATTGCACACATAAAATCCTTATGGAAGAAGGTCATAAAACGTATGTGCAACGCCAACGAAGACTAAATCCTAATATGCAAGATGTTGTTAAGAAAGAAATTATTAAACTGCTAGATGCAGGTTTAATTTATCCAATCTCTGATAGTCCATGGGTATGCCCAGTTCAATGCGTACCTAAGAAGGGTGGCATGACTGTCATCACAAATGAAAAAAATGTGCTTATTCCTACTAGGACTGTAACAGGATGGCGTGTTTGTATTGATTATAGAAAATTAAATGACGCCACCAGAAAAGATCACTTTCCCTTACCTTTCATTGATCAAATGTTGAAAAGATTAGCCGGGAATAGTTACTATTGTTTTCTTGACGGTTTTTCCGGATACTTTCAAATTCCAATAGCACCTGAAGATCAAGAGAAAACCACATTCACGTGCCCTTATGGTACTTTTGCTTACAAACGCATGCCATTTGGACTTTGCAATGCCCTTGAAACCTTTCAAAGGTGCATGATGGCGATTTTTCACGACATGATAGAAGAATGCATGGAAGTTTTCATGGATGACTTTTCAGTCTTCGGTGATACTTTTGAATCATGTCTAGTTAATCCTGAACGAATGCTTATTAGATGCGAACAATCAAATCTAGTTCTTAATTGGGAGAAATGCCATTTCATGGTTAAAGAAGGCATCGTTCTTGGTCATAAAATTTCAAAGGAAGGAATTAAAGTGGATAGAGCTAAAGTAGATGTAATTGCTAAACTTCCACATCCCACCAATGTTAGAGGAGTTAGGAGTTTTCTAGGGCATGACGGTTTTTACCGACGTTTCATAAAAGATTTTTCTAAAATTGCCACTCCTATGAATAAACTCCTAGAAAAGGATGCTCCATTCATCTTTTCGGTTGAATGCATCAAATCTTTTAATATTCTTAAAGAAAAACTCACTAATGCGCCAATCATGATAACTCCAAATTGGAATCTACCGTTTGAACTGATGTGCGATGCAAGTGATTTTGCAATGGGAGCCGTTTTAGGACAAAGGATTGAAAAATGATTTCAACCTATTTATTATGCTAGTAAGACATTATAAGGAGCACAAACAAATTACACAACTACTGAAAAAGAACTCCTTGCTATTGTCTTTGCTTTTGACAAATTTCGTTCATATCTCGTTCTAGCTAAAACAGTGGTATATACCGACCATTCTGCTCTTAGATACCTATTTTCAAAACAAGATGCCAAACCAAGATTAATCCGTTGGATCTTACTCTTACAAGAGTTCGATATTGAAATCCGAGATAAAAAGGGAGCAGAAAATCTAGCCGCTGATCATCTTTCTCGTCTTGAAAATCCCGAATTAGAAGTTCTAAATGAATCGGCCATACAAGATAACTTTCCTGATGAATATCTATTGAAGATAGATTATAGTGAAATTCCATAGTTTGCAGACTATGCAAACTACTTAGTATGTGGATTCCTTGAAAAAGGGTTGTCGTACCAAAAATGAAAGAAATTCTTTAGTGATATAAAACACTATTTCTGAGAAGATCCACATTTGTTTAAAAGCTGTCCCGATGGAATAATACGCCGATGTGTATTCGGGGATGAAGCAAGTCAAATCTTAAACTATTGTCAAACAGGACCAACAGGAGGGCATTATGAGCCTCAACTCACAGCAAGAAAAGTTTACGACGCTGGATTCTATTGGCCTACAATTTTCAAAGATGCACACCTTCTTTGCAAATCCTGTGATGCTTGTCAAAGGGCCGGAAAAATAAGTCAACGTGATGAAATGCCACAAAATATCATTCAAGTATGTGAAGTATTTGACGTTTGGGGTATTGACTTTATGGGTCCATTTCCAAAATCTCATAATAATCTCTACATTCTTGTTGCCATTGATTATGTATCTAAATGGGCGGAAGCACAAGCTCTCCCAACTAACGATGCACGAGTTGTAGTCAACTTTTTAAAACGTCTTTTTGCAAGGTTTGAAACACCGAAAGCTTTAATAAGTGATCGGGGTACTCATTTTTGTAATAATCAACTTGAGAAAGTTCTCAAAAGATATGGAGTAACTCATAAAATCTCAACCGCTTATCATCCACAAACAAGTGGACAAGTTGAAAATACCAACCGAGCTTTATAACGTATTCTAGAGAAAATCGTAGGATCAAATCCGAAGGAATGGTCCATGAAATTGGAGGATGCACTCTGGGCTTTTAGAACAGCCTACAAAACTCCAATTGGAACCACACTTTTTAGACTCGTTTATGGAAAAGCATGTCACCTTCCAGTAGAAATTAACACAAAGCATTTTGGGCTTTGAAGACATGTAATCTTGATTTACATGAAGCTGGACGTCTACGGTTAAGTCAATTAAACGAATTAGAAGAATTAAGACATGAAGCATATGAAAATTTGTTAATCTATAAAGAAAGAACGAAGAAATGGCATGATAAAAGAATCAGAAGTTCAAAAGAATTTAAAGAAGGAGACATAGTTCTTCTTTTCAATTCACGATTCAAGCTATTTCCTGGAAAATTGAAATCAAGATGGTCTGGACCATTCATAGTCAAAAGAGTTTTCACATACGGAACAATAGAGTTAATAAATTCAAATGGAATTGAATTTAAGTTTAATGGTCACAGAGTTAAACATTACATACATGGTCCGATGGAAGTTGACAATGAAGTCAATCATAATTTCACCACCCAAGAAAACTCTCAGAATGAAAACATAAATATGCTATCAACAACATATGAAAAACCAAAATTAGAAGACGGGGAAGCTTTAAATTGGAGTGATGAAGAAGAATTCTTATACAAACCTCCTATTCCAAGAAACAAAGAAAAATGTGAACAAGAAGTTCAAGTAGAAGTGAAAGAACCAAGAAAAGATCATTTGGAAAAGGGTAACAAACCAACTCTACTTACTAAAGTAGGAGACCCAGGTGAATTTATCATTTTTTGCTTGCTTAACGATAGTACTATGTATAATGGACTCGCAGATTTAGGAGCAAGTGCAAATGTTATGTCTCTTTCCTTATATAAAAGATTAGGTGTGGGTAAATTAAGACCAACCAGAATAGGTGTTCAATTATTTGATCAAACCATTAAACACCCGATTGGAATAGTAAACAATTTACTTGTTAAAGTGGGAAGTTTGACCTTTGTTGCAAAATTCATAGTTATTAATATGGAAGAAGACCTTGATATTCCTTTAATTTTAGGTCGCCCATTTTTAGCAACCACCGAAGCATTCATTGATGTAAGAGAAGGTAGAATGACACTTAGGGATGGTGATAAATCGATCACCTTTGTGAACTGAAAGTCTAGATCTCCACCAACCAAAACTGTTAAACCAATAAAAACGCATAAGTGTGGGGAAGATGAAGAAACACTTAATGATGATCTGATAACAAAGAACCCCATTGATGATACGAAATTAGATGAACCAGTTTTTAACAGTTCAACGAAGAAACTTTATAAACGGATTCACGATGCTAGGATTAAGGGAAACTTTAAGTTATGTAACCGATTAGTATCCAATTTATCGCCAAAATAAAAGGCGATGTTAGTTGAAATTGTGAAAGTTACGGAGGAAATCAACAAATGGATTGAAGCAAAAGTCAGAGATATACAAGTTGTTGATGAACCAATTGACAATGAAGTTTATCACAAATTCGATACCACAGCTAACTAAGTATGGGGAGAATCGAATCTTTTTAGGGTAATATATATTTCTGTTAGAGTTAGATTTTCTGTTTTCGTGTAGTTTTCGAGAATGGAATCCGAATGGTCTTTCCCTAGCAGACCCTAAAGAACTAGTCTTCTCCCCCCATTCTGAATTTTTATTTCTTTAGGTTTTACGAGATGAAGAATTCCTTTGATCTGAACCATGGTCTAATGCTACATGCTATGATTACTAAACGTAATAATGACACACTCCCGAGTGAGCTGGTATCATTCATAAGAGGTAAAATGGACGAAGTAAGAACAGAACTCAGAAAAGATCATCATAAGATACATTTTGGTAAAGGAAAATCAAAATCCGCAACAAAAGAAGAGCACGACACCTTGAAATATGTTATAAATGCGAAAAATGGTCACACGAAGGTAAATGTTCAAATAATCAAACATATTCAAATACCGAATTTGTTACTCTATGCAGAGAAGGACCGTTTATATGTTTAGAAGAAAAGATATTGAAGATTCGAGGTTATGCTTACGTAGCTATGGAGAACCAAATCACACGACTCTCCTATGAGTCGGCTAAAGCAAGTCTCTGAGAATTCTTTCTCACAGGTAAGTATGTACAGTTTTTATTTTAATTTTTATTGCTTTTAACCTTTTGATAATAAACGCTGAATCGTTTGCTATAAAGTATTAAATTGGTATTCAATAAAACTAGGTATGCGTAACCGAAATTATTGATATCATACAAAAATTTATTACATCACTGCGAAATTTACCGTTTATTCTTAAGGTATAAATATCTTTAATCAATTAACCCAAAATATTTCAGAAATTCGTCAGGAGTAAAACTAGGTAATATATCCGAAATTACTTTATCGAAAAGAGGGGTGTATATTTTTGATAATATTTGATTGATTAAAGTGGGATAAAAGACCAAAAAGATTTTTTTTTTTACTTTGTTTTTAAAATTAATATATTAATATTAAATTATTATTGTAAACTTTTTAAAATCAATATATTTAAGTTTATAAATATTTAAAAAATTAATATTTTTAATATAAATTTGTATATATAAAAACAAAAATATAATATAAGTTTGATGTGAATTTTTAATTCTACTAATATGAATTTTTAATTTTATGCATTTTAAATTTAAGTTTGGTGTGAATTTAAAAACAAAAATTTACTTTATTTCATTAAGTTAAAAAAATGATTTTTAAAAATTCGTCGTGAGTTGAAAACTAGGTCGTTGAACCGAAATTGCTTTACCCAAGGGAGGCTATGACTGAAGTCTACCAGCGTATAGATGAGGTAGAAATGACAAACCAGGATAGACATAATCGATACGAGTAGTGGCAAGCCCGGAATGAGTACGAGCATTCCAGGCAATGACAGCATGATAGATGAGACTATCATCAGCGTCAGATCATGAGTCGGCTATCACCTCAGGATCACTACGTACCGACTCGACCCGCTTACTATCCTCCACACCAGCCCGAGATGAGACCACCATTTACTTTCTACGACCCTAACCAGGCCTATCAGTACACCTATCACCAACCATGGAACCAGACTGACGACATGAACTGGAACCCCTATCCAGATTGATATAGTTCCCGTTGGTGATTTCTATGATTTTTATCTTTTTATTATTTCTATTTATTTATGTTTAAACATACAAATATTAATACTTTTATGTAAGTTTAATATTTTTATTATGTTGTACTAATATTTAATATTTGATTTGAAAGTGGGATTTTAAGTCCCATTTCAAATTACCATACATGTTTATATTTGTATTGTATGTATTTTATTTTATATACACAACAGGGTAAAACAGCGCATTTTCAAAGACTGGCATTAAGTTCAGCAAAAGCTACTAATTTTGATGACAAAACGAAAAACAAATGTGATGTAACACAAGACGGAATGAACAAATGATGTGCACCATTTATCATTCAATAAACAAACGCCAATATGTTTGGAAACTTTGGTAAAAATTTAATCATTTTTCTACACTAATTACCCTTAATAATTTAAATTGTTACTGATTTCTTGCAAATGAGGGCATTGCAAGATCTTAAGTGTGAGAAGGTGTTAAATTCAATTTTAAAATTTTTTGACTTATACACTTGGTTACCATTAAAAATACTAGTAACGCAGTAGTTGTATTAGAATCTAGTGCTCTCTGATAATAAAGAATAGCCCTAGTCTTATATACTGACTACCCAATTCTAGTAAAATTTTTCAAAATTTTCAAATAAATGAATTCAAAATCATGTTTATACATATTTATGAACGATAAAACTAGGTGTTAACACCGAAATTATTGTTACCTCGGAAAAGACATAAATTGAGAAACAACCCAAAATGTTAGAATTCATTTAAAATGGAATAGAGGACAATAAAAAGGAAAAGAAAGGAAAATAAAAGCCAAGTGTGGGAAAAATTTACCAAGTTATTTAAAACATATATCACATATTTTTGTACAAATAACTGAAGATACTTTTGTTTTGGACAATTTTATCAGTTTTACCCAATTTCTTATAATATATTTGAAAGAAAAGATGGATCTACACGATGAATCAATTCCATCATTAAAAGGAAGTAAAGTTTTCCAAAAAAGACACGCGCTTCTTGATTTAGGTCAGGAAGTTGTCGTCCAGACCAGTTGTAGAGTCTACGAAAAACCTTGAAAAGTTTTCTCGAAAATTAGCTGGAAATCCACGGACCTCAGCATCAAACAGGGTCGCCAAGTGGTCAGACTTATCCTAACCATGAGAGGATCTGTCTCGTAAAATGGGGAGGGCGCCGTGCAAATTAGCTTGATAAGACTAATGAATCAGATCCCTAGAAAGGATAATCTCCTTAAAGATCAAAAATCAGCTTTTAAGCCTGATATTACTCAATCCTAGAGATTGATCTTTAAAGATTTAGAATTACAAACTCATGGAATTCGATGATATCTAAACTCGAGCTTGAACGAGAAAATATTTTGATCAAAATTACAAACCGATTTGTTTTCTGAAAAACCCATTTTTAATGCGTTCATTACCATTGAACGTAAAATCCTAAGAATTCACCTGGAATTCATTAGGTCACCTGAACCAAATCGGGTGTCAACCGTAAGAACGGTGGTTGCATAGCATGGTCAAAGACAGGACCTTGTGCTAGACCAAAAAACTATAGGGTGATCTTTACTATTGCTCCTACAAAGGATAGTAATTACATCCGACACGTTATAGACCATAATTAAAAGCATGTCACGGGACATTGCCTTAACAGTAGCTTGTTCAACGCTTTCCTTTACAACCGAACGGTAGTTTACCGAAAGGTAATATACGGAGCAAGTATACTGGACGTGTTGCTTTCCCAATACAAGGTTAGCAAGTGGGTGACACAAAACCGCAAGTTTTGAGCTAAAAATTTCAAATCTGAAACCCACAAAACCCACAAAAATAATTTTGCAAATACCGGTGAAGGGTTATTCTGGAAAACTTATCTAGGGTAAAAACTAGATTGTATTTTCAAAAGATCAAATGTTTTCATAAAGATCCAATTTCCTTAAGGATCTAAATTTTCATAGTCATATGGGACTGTAAACCACAACGATTAGGTACACTGCCGATAAGTGTTGTAGCAAAGTTTAGGTATATCCACTCTATAAATAAATAAATAACTTGTGTAAAATTGTATCGTATTTAATAGTATTTCCTAGTAAAATATTATAGTATTTAGTACCCCCTTCGTATTAACATCAATTGTGATGCCTCAAAGCAAGGCCTCGGTTGTGTATTAATGCAACGAACGAAGGTAATTGCTTATGTGTCCAGACAATTGAAGATTCACGAGCAAAATTATACGACTCACGATTTGGAATTGGGCGCCGTTGTTTTTGCATTAAAGACTTGGAGGCACTACTTATATGGGGTCAAAAGTATTATATATACCGACCACAAAAGTCTCCAACACATATTTAATCAAAAACAACTGAAAATGAGGCAGCGTAGGTGGATTGAATTATTGAATGATTACGACTTTGAGATTCGTTACCACCCGGGGAAGGCGAATGTGGTAGCCGACGCTTTGAGTAGAAAGGACAGAGAACCTATACGGGTAAAAGCTATGAATATAATTATTCGTACTAACCTTACTACTCAAATAAATGAGGCGCATCAGGGAGTTGTAAAAGAAGGAAAGTTGAAGAATGAAATACCCAAAGGATCGGAGAAACATCTTAATATTCGAGAAGACGAAACCCGGTATAGGGCTGAAAGAATTTGGGTACCAAAGTTTGGAGATGTGAGAGAAAAGGTACTTAAGGAAGCACATAAAACCAGATATTCAATACATCCCGGAGCGGGAAAGATGTACAAAGATCTCAAGAAACACTTTTAGTGGCCGGGTATGAAAGCCGATATTGCTAAATACGTAGGAGAATGTTTGACGTGTTCTAAGGTCAAAACTGAACATCAGAAACCATCAGGTCTACTTCAACAACCTGAAATCCCGGAATGGAAATGGGAAAACATTACCATGGATTTCATTACTAAATTGCCAAGGACTGCAAGTGGTTATGATACAATTTGGGTAATAGTCGATCGTCTTACCAAGTCAGCACACTTTCTGCCAATGAGAGAAGATGATAAAATGGAGAAGTTGGCGAGATTATACTTGAAGGATTTTGTCTCCAGACATGGAATACCAGTCTCTATTATCTCAGATAGGGATGGCAGATTTGTTTTAAGATTTTGGCAGACATTGCAACAAGCATTGAGGACTTGTCTTGACATGAGTACTGCTTATCATCCACAAACTGATGGTGTAACAACCCAAACCAACCCGCGATTAAACCGTGTAAAATTACAAACAAAAAAAAAATTTGCTGAACTGCCACCTGGCGCGGCGCGCCATATAGGCCGCGCGGCGCGCCAAACCTGACTGTCCGGAAAGTCTTTAAATGCGAAAATGTTTGACTAGTTCCCGACGTATTTAGACAAAACGCTTTTAACCGCATGTTCAATATATGAAAACTAGCGCGTTCCATTAATAAAATTTAGTTTACGAAGCGGGGCCCACATTGACCCAAATTACCCCTTAAGTACCAAAATACAATTTTCGACCATAAGACTTTTAATACAAAACAAAGCCGAGCATCGCGATTGGAGATACGCTACCCAATCCTAATAAATCCAAAAGCAAGCCTTCTACGCAAACTACGCAAGTCCTCTAATCCTAGCGCTTACCCGAGCCACCATCCGCATGCAATCTATAAAAAGAGTCAACAACGAGAGGGTAAGCTAACGCTTAGTGAATGATAATATACTACATACATATATATGTATAAAATGGACACGCCACAAAATAACAAATACCGCATACCGAGGCATCCATATAAGGCACTACACTAAGCATACCGTACGATCTCTAAGCAACGAGCTAAAGATACAACAACAATATAAGTTCACCAACGACGATGTGAACAATGCCAAATAGCTACACCCGGAGGGTTAGCTACAACACAACAATACATTAATATATAACAATATAATCGAACAAGGTTAACACCTTAACCCAATACCGAGAATCAAATACCATAATGAAGATTGGCCGAACTACACGAGCCTTAGTAATCCGAAACCACACGAGATTACTATCTTCACAACATCGAGGTTGGCCGAACTACACGAGCCTTAGTAATCCGAAACCACACAAGATTACTACCTCAATAAGATGAGCGAACTACACGAGTCACCATGAATCCGAACTACACGAGATTCATTTTGATAAGATGACCGAACTACATGCGTCATCGTGAATCCGAACTACACGCGATTCACTTCTCCAACTCAAAACCCTTCGCCATTGGGGTTATATCATCCACATCACAACCACGTGTGATAGTGTACACACAAAACATGTACCTCGCCAAAGGTGGTCAACCAAAATGCACAACCGTGCCAATTGGATCTAAACGCAAGTCTATCAAATCCATCTATATGTGAAGTGAGCTCTATAGCCGAGAATCACTTCACCCGACCCGCACCCATCCTACACATACATATGCACATAGGATATTATCACTCACCTTGAAGTCTTGAAGAATGCTTCCAAGTAATCCGCAACTCGCCAATGGAAAGTACCTATTCCATTATCACAATTACAACAATACACTTAGGGTGGATTTACAAATCAACCCAATTCGTCACCAAGTGCAATTTCGACCCAAATGCACTTCCAAGCACAAACCGTGCCCAAAACTAACCAATAATCACTAACACAAGTGAGAATGGTCCTAATACGCCAATTAAACCCGAACTCAAGTGTTAAACACGTGTCATACCCATTTTGACACTTAAACCCTAATTTTGACCCATAAGGTCAAAATCTCACCATTTACAAGTTTTGACACCAAAACACTTTTAACTTGGTTTTATACTTCAACTTAATCCATTTCAAGTTTATAAACCTCATTAAATCGCCAAATGGGTCATAATCACCACCAAACCCTAATTTGACCCAAAGTCACAATTAGTCAACCAAATAACCTTAAATGGGTTTCAATACTTCCATAATCACTAACTTAAGTGATTAAACTCAATTTCAAGTCCTAAACATGGCCAATTAGTTCACCAACCCAAAATCCACCAACAATTAACAATAAACCCAATTACTAGCATCACTAAACCCATTTCATCATCTAAAAGGGTTTTTCATCAAACTAACTCAAACCCTAACTTGAATATCAAATCAAATAGATGAAATTCGGAGTTTAAGCTTACCAATACCACCACAACGTAGCTAGGAACGAAATGAACAACTTTAGAACTCGAGCTTTTGATCAATTCGGCCTCCTTCTTCACCAAAACCCTAAATCTCTCTCTAGAATCTCTCTCTCTCTCTAGATAGTTGGGAGTGATGAATGGATGTGAAAATGATCCAAAACTGATCCAAACCAGCTAATGTGGCTCACAAATCCGGCCCCAAGTGAAATTACCCAAATACCCTTCATTTAAACCAATTTAAAACAAAGGATTCTGTCAGCGCCAAATGGCGCGGCGCGCCCCAAACCCGCGCGGCGCGCGATCCTACTGAAACAGTTTCTTTTGCATTTTAATTTATATACAATAAAACCCACACCCTTGAACACCATAATACACAAGTAAGTAAGATAATTATTCGGGTCTTACAACTCTCCCCCACTTAAACTCGATCACGTCCTCGTGATCCTCGTCACTTAACCAAACGGACCACACTCCACGGTCCTCAAACATACGTCCCAATCCGACTTTCCTAGGCAACTCTTCCCAATGAATCACCTCTAACAACCAAAATCGTCACACGCGATTTAACAAATCACAATCCGAGCACTAAAACCATGCTCAATCCCTCACATCGGGAAACTCAATCAATCTCGAACCGAGATATCAACCCTATAGTGTACCCTTTCCAAGTACAATGCAAAAAAAAATAACCAAATATCGACCTAAGGTCAACAACCAGAAACGATGAAGACCGAACCAAACGAACTCTTACGGATTACACAAATCACTGAACATCCCTTGTAGTGCGCCATACGACCAATACACAACTACCGTAACATCATAATCCAACGGCTAGAACCGATAGCGCCCAAAACGACTATGGAAACGCAAAACCCAAGGTGTACGAAATCAACCATCTTCACACCCGTAACAAACATGTGAGCGAAACACGGCTATCGCCTCACTAATCCCACAACATGGTCCTCACGGCTCCACCATCGACGTATAAAATGACCGATAGTTCCCGCAACATGGTCCTTACGACCCTACCATTGGTGTATCAAACAACCAATAGATCACACGACACGAAGGCTGGCCGAAAACACACGCGCCCTAGTGAATCCGAACTACACGCGCCTCACTGCCTTCACCACAACAACAAATCGGGAATGGCCGAACTACACGCGCCATAGTGAATCCGAACTACACGAGAGTCACTATCCCGGAGGAATGACCGAACTACACGAGTCATTTGTGAATCCGAACTACACGAGACTCACTCCTCAATACAATGACCGAAACCACACGAGTCATTTGTGAATCCGAACTACACGAGATTCACTTCCACAACATCGAGGTTGGCCGAACTACACGAGCCTTAGTAATCCGAAACCACACGAGATTACTACCTCAATAAGATGACCGAACTACACGAGTCACCATGAATCCGAACTACACGAGATTCATTTAGTTAAGATGACCGAAACCACACGCGTCATCGTGAATCCGAAACCACACGCGATTCACAATCTCAACATAGGAATGGTACTCGCATTTCCCACCGGTACTTTGCATTTCCCGATAGTGTTACACCATACCGACATAACACTACTCCCTTGATGAAGTCAGCGGACCCCGAAGGTCATGCTCCACCAATCACAACACCGAATGAAGTCAGCGGACCCGAAGATCATGCTTCACCGATATAACATCACGCTCATGATGAAGTCAGCGGACCCCGAAGGTCATGCTCCACCAATCACAACACCGGATGAAGTCAGCGGACCCGAAGATCATGCTTCACCGATATAACATCACGCTCATGATGAAGTCAGCGGACCCCAAAGGTCATGCTCCACCAATCACGTATTCCTATGATGAAGTCAGCGGACCCTAAAGATCATGCTTCATCAAACAACCATACCATAATCGAGCAAGAACCACCTATACCAAACATAGGTACCAAACAATAATTCTCCACAAGAGAACCCGACACACACCTCCCTTAACCGGAGGATTTCACCTTGCTCGCCAAATACGTCCATTATCCCTCAACGAGATTTACCACATTACCACCTTGGTGATAATTCAAATCCAAAATCATAAGTACAATTTATCCAAAATTGTGCTCTACCACAAATCGACCCAACCAGGTCTCGACAGCATTTTCCGGATCTACCAATAGCATCATCCGAAATCTCACACTAAAACTTCCTCGTGCGGGAGTGTAACTCCCCCACTTAGAACCACGTTCCATATCCACAACTCGTACAACCGCACAATGCTACCACAGGTAGACTTTACCAACAATTGGGCTCACACGACCCATTACCACATCTTGTTCCAACCTTGAGCACACGAAGGATTTTAACCAACCCTTAAACACTTTGTACGAAAAGTGTACCGCAACACAATCGGAGTCGAACACCACGCTAGTAGGTATAAAAGGGGCACCTAATGTCGCGTCATAAAGACTCCATTACCAACACACATCGAGATTTAAAACACTCGATCTCAAGGGTTCCAACCAACCGACGAACCTCATGATTCGTCACTTCAACATAAAAGCGAACACGCGCTTAACAACCAAACACCAAAACCATTTCCGTGGCTTGGTAGAAACGTTTCCCAAATACTAAGGAATGCTTGGTTGCACCAAGTCTTACGCCCTTCGCCCGTCAATCAAACATCAACATAGGGTACTTCCATTAGGAACGTCACCCATAGCATAACATGCACAACAAAGGCACGCAACTCAAACTCAAACGGCATTTAATAAATAATCAAAAGACATATTTATCAAAATTAAACGTACCTTAACGTCTCCTGGCCGCACCCGTCCCCGCTAACTTGGGACATTCCGACTTACGATGTCCTTCTTTTTGGCAATTGAAGCACACCATACCATCACCCTTTGGTACCGAACATTCCCAAGACTTGTGACCCCTCACGCCACAATTGTAACATCTAGCCGCACTAGAATCCGACATACCCGTTCGCGTACCACCCGTGCTCACACTCGGGCCCTTAGCCCTCTTACTCGGAGCACCATAAGAAACGACCCTTCGCTCACTTGAAGGTTCACCCTTTTTTGATCGTGAATACGACTCGAAACCTCTAGCCAAGTCGAATAATTCCGAAGACGATTTCGCTTGACCCCGACTAATTTTACTTTTCAAGTCATCATTCAAGGTCCGATAGAAATCCCCCATCAACAAACGATCATTCCCCAAATACTCCGGACAAAAACGAGCCTTCGCCATAAAGGTCGTCTTGAGAGTACTCAAATCCATAGATCCTTGTCGCAAATTTCGCAACTCATTACGCAATTCCCACAAATCGGCCGAAGTCCGGAACTCCTCGAAGAATTCCTCCTTAAAGTCGTCCCACGATAAAGCCATAAACATCTCGCCACCGACAAGATCAATCTTACCATCCAACCAATCCCTTGCCCTACCCCGCAACAAACTCGTAGCGAGTCTCGTCTTTCTCTCAAGAGGGCAATCAATAGTACGGAAACACCCTTCGACGTCCGAAATCCAAGTTGTGCTTATCAAAGGATCCGATTTCCCGTCATACATCGGGGGTTTAGTCCTCATGAAGCTCTTAAGATAACGCTCCATTTCACTACTACCCTGAAATTCGGAATACTTCCTATCCATTTTTTTTCTTCCAACGCACCCATTTCCTCCTCAATGGCGGCCGCAACTCTAGTATTAAACTCCTCGTCATTCGTCTCGATCTCGTTTCGCGTCATCATTCTAAAGAATGAAAAACGATTAGTCCACGAACGTGTAAAACCGTACGCACGACACAGCCCCATCTTGCTAAACACTCATCGTACATCACTTGTTAGACACGATTTGCACCCGTAATAAGGTTTGCAAGTTCTTATTACGCACACATGCCGCATCGACTCGTTAGTACAACGACTGTCTCGCTCGATGATATACACAAACACAACCAAAATTCTACGCGGTACAAACACACGCGAGAATTATTATCACAACACAACAACATATTAATAATATCCGCATTACTAATATAAACGTTAGTCAAACTATAGCCAAGGCACTAACCAAACCCATTTCAACCCGTAATCCTACAAGTCCCGCAACAATTTAAGCACACACAAGTTTAAGTCTAGGCACCTATCTCAAGTCACCTAAATCCCTTAGACCATGCTCTGATACCACTTGTAACAACCCAAACCAACCCGCGATTAAACCGTGTAAAATTACAAACAAAAAAAAAATTTGCTGAACTGCCACTTGGCTCGGCGCGCCATATAGGCCGCGCGGCGCGCCAAACCTGACTGTCCGGAAAGTCTTTAAATGCGAAAATGTTTGACTAGTTCCCGACGTATTTAGACAAAACGCTTTTAACCGCATGTTCAATATATGAAAACTAGCGCGTTCCATTAATAAAATTTAGTTTACGAAGCGGGGACCACATTGACCCAAATTACCCCTTAAGTACCAAAATACAATTTTCGACCATAAGACTTTTAATACAAAACAAAGCCGAGCATGGCGATTGGGGATACGCTACCCAATCCTAATAAATCCAAAAGCAATCCTTCTACGCAAACTACGCAAGTCCTCTAATCCTGGCGCTTACCCGAGCCACCATCCGCATGCAATCTATAAAAAGAGTCAACAACGAGAGGGTAAGCTAACGCTTAGTGAATGATAATATACTACATACATATATATGTATAAAATGGACATGCCACAAAATAACAAATACCGCATACCGAGGCATCCATATAAGGCACTACACTAAGCATACCGTACGATCTCTAAGCAACGAGCTAAAGATACAACAACAATATAAGTTCACCAACGACGATGTGAACAACGCCAAATAGCTACACCCGGAGGGTTAGCTACAACACAACAATACATTAATATATAACAATATAATCGAACAAGGTTAACACCTTAACCCAATACCGAGAACCAAATACCACAATGAAGATTGGCCGAACTACACGAGCCTTAGTAATCCGAAACCACACGAGATTACTATCTTCACAACATCGAGGTTGGCCGAACTACACGAGCCTTAGTAATCCGAAACCACACGAGATTACTACCTCAATAAGATGATCGAACTACACGAGTCACCATGAATCCGAACTACACGAGATTCATTTTGATAAGATGACCGAACTACACGCGTCATCGTGAATCCGAACTACACGCGATTCACTTCTCCAACTCAAAACCCTTCGCCATTGGGGTTATATCATCCACATCACAACCACGTGTGATAGTGTACACACAAAACGTGTACCTCGCCAAAGGTGGTCAACCAAAACGCACAACCGTGCTAATTGGATCTAAACGCAAGTCTATCAAATCCATCTATATGTGAAGTGAGCTCTATAGCCGAGAATCACTTCACCCGACCCGCACCCATCCTACACATACATATGCACATAGGATATTATCACTCACCTTAAAGTCTTGAAGAATGCTTCCAAGTAATCCGCAACTCGCCAATGGAAAGTACCTATTCCATTATCACAATTACAACAATACACTTAGGGTGGATTTACAAATCAACCCAATTCGTCACCTAGTGCAATTTCGACCCAAATGCACTTCCAAGCACAAACCGTGCCCAAAACTAACCAATAATCACTAACACAAGTGAGAATGGTCCTAATACGCCAATTAAACCCGAACTCAAGTGTTAAACACGTGTCATACCCATTTTGACACTTAAACCCTAATTTTGACCCATAAGGTCAAAATCTCACCATTTACAAGTTTTGACACCAAAATACTTTTAACTTGGTTTTATACTTCAACTTAATCCATTTCAAGTTTATAAACCTCATTAAATCGCCAAATGGGTCATAATCACCACCAAACCCTAATTTGACCAAAAGTCACAATTAGTCAACCAAATAACCTTAAATGGGTTTCAATACTTCCATAATCACTAACTTAAGTGATTAAACTCAATTTCAAGTCCTAAACATGGCCAATTAGTTCACCAACCCAAAATCCACCAATAATTAACAATAAACCCAATTACTAGCATCACTAAACCCATTTCATCATCTAAAAGGGTTTTTCATCAAACTAACTCAAACCCTAACTTGAATATCAAATCAAATAGATGAAATTCGGAGTTTGAGCTTACCAATACCACCACAACGTAGCTAGGAACGAAAGGAACAACTTTAGAACTCGAGCTTTTGATCAATTCGGCCTCCTTCTTTACCAAAACCCTAAATCTCTCTCTAGAATCTCTCTCTCTCTCTTTAGATAGTTGGGAGTGATGAATGGATGTGAAAATGATCCAAAACTGATCCAAACCAGCTAATGTGGCTCACAAATCCGGCCCTAAGTGAAATTACCCAAATACCCTTCATTTAAACCAATTTAAAACAAAGGATTCTGTCAGCGCCAAATGGCGCGGCGCGCCCCAAACCCGCGCGGCGCGCGATCCTACTGAAACAGTTTCTTTTGCATTTTAATTTATATACAATAAAACCCACACCCTTGAACACCATAATACACAAGTAAGTAAGATAATTATTCGGGTCTTACAGATGGGCAAAGTGAAAGGACGTTACAGACCCTTGAAGACATGCTACGAGCATGTGTTATCGATTTCGGAAACAGTTGGGATCGACACCTACCGTTAGCAGAATTTTCCTACAACAACAGTTATCATTCGAGTATTGAGATGGCGCCGTTTGAAGCACTTTATGGTAGAAAGTGCAGGTCTCTGATTTGTTGGAGTGAAGTGGGGGATAGATAGATTACGGGTCCGGAGATAATTCAAGAAACTACTGAGAAGATCATCCAAATTCAACAACGATTGAAAACTGCCTAAAGTCGACAAAAGAGCTATGCGGACATTAAAATAAAAGATATAGAATTTGAGATTAGAGAGATGGTCATGCTTAAGGTTTCACCTTGGAAAGGCGTTGTTCGATTTGGTAAACGGGAGAAACTAAATCCAAGGTACATTGGACCATTCAAGATTATAGATCGTGTAGGACTAGTAGCTTACCGACTTGACTTACCGCAACAACTCGCCGGGGTACATAATACTTTTCATGTCTCGAATTTGAAGAAGTTTTTTGCTAAAGAAGATCTCACCATTCCATTAGACGAGATTACAATTAACGAAAAACTACAATTCATTGAAGAACCCGTCGAAATAATGGATAGTGAGGTTAAAAGACTTAAGCAAAACAAGATACCAATTGTTAAGGTTCGACGGAATGCTCGTAGAGGACCTGAATTCACCTGGGAGCGTGAAGATCATATGAAGCTAAAATACCCTCACCTATTTCCAGAAGATGCATCAACACCTTCAACAGCTTAAAATTTCGGAACGAAATTTATTTAACGGGTAGGTACTGTAGTGACCCGAACTTTTCCATGATTATATATTAATTGAAAACTATATTTGCATGATTAAATGTTTCCAATATGTTAAGCAATCAAACTTGTTAAGACTTGATTATTTGAAATGAGTTTCATGTAGACAATTGACCACCCAAGTTGACCGGCGATTCACGAACGTTAAAACTTGTAAAAATGACATGACGATATATATATGGATATACATATAGTTAACATGAGATTATGATAAGTAAGTATCTCCATAAGTATATTAACAATGAGTTATATACATAAAAATGAGACTACTAAATTAAGAGACTCGAAACGATATATATAACGATTATCATTATTACAACGTCTTACTAAATACATATGTATCATATTAAGATATTGTTACACTATATTTAACATGATAAAATGATAATTATATATATCATTAAGTATGTTAACAATGAACTACATATGTAAAACAAGACTACTAACTTAAGAATTTTGAAACGAGGCATATATGTAACGATTATCGTTGTAACGACATTTTAATGTATATATATCATATTAAGATATATTCAAACATCATAATATCTTGATAATGTAATAATTTAATGTGATGACCCGTCTTTGGACGAATACATCATTCATTGATTTCACAGTGAGGTACTGACCTCTACATGATATGTTTTGTAAACATTACATTCTTTTGAAAAGGCACACCATAATTGAATATCAAATTCCAAGGTTTTTGGCGTTTGATTATTTCTACATATAGACAATCACCGTAATTAATAGTTTACAATACTACATCCGTTGATAATGCAGTCAAAATAAGATACATGGTGATGATTTTATGAATGCAACGTTTTCTCGAATAAAGCATGTAACCAACATGTACAATACTACATCCGTTGATAATGCAGTCAAAAATGAGCACCCTGGTAACTAAACTTTAACATCTATATAATAAGTACCCATGTTTTAACATACATGCAACCAACATGTACAATACACACAATCCAACGTGTATTAACCTCAAATAGCATACGTCTGTTTTATAGTTCAGGCTAGGGTTTCTATACCTAGAACAGGCGGGGATGTCAAGCCCTATGGATCCATATACAACTACTCGTGCCCACCAAGTCTTATAACCGGCAGTTACTAGTTACCAAAGCTAAGGGATTTTCGGTTCAAACTCAGTGTAGAATTTAGTATGTACTTGTATCCATTGCGTTTAAAATAAAGTGCATGTATTCTCAGCCCAAAAATAAAGATTGTAAAAGCAATTAAAAAGGGATCTATAAACTCACCTTAGCAATACATAAGGTCATTCACCAAAATGTGACCGAAACTCGGAATGCAAAATAACCGTAGATTTCAACGTATCAATATTGGGATTCAATATTGCAGAAAAGTACGTAGACGTAACATAAATGATAAACACTAGATTGACCTCATGAGCATACCCCCGAACATTACCCATAACTTCCATAGCTATAACTCATAATTTCCTTAGCTCTATCCCACTCGAAACCAGTTTTGAAAACCCATTTTAGCTTACTCGAGCAGCACTCTGTCGTAGTATTTTATGTAAATAATACTAATAATAATACTATTAATAATACGATTAATAATATTAATCTTAATAATAAAAATAATAGTATTAATATGTATATAGATAGAGAGTAAAGAGATTGAGAGAAAAAAACAGATAACTGAACTCAGCCAGAAATATTCGAGCTTTATAGGACTTGGCCTCTCCCACACTGCCATGCGATCGCATGGTTTTGTGGGCATCTTGCCATGCGATCGCATGGCTTGATGTTCCAGCTCATGTTCCTCCAATTAAAACTACCGACACTCATTGCCGACACTCAATTCTCATTTATGTAATATAAATAATATTATTTAATATATAATATATTTAATCTTTAGAATTAATTAAATATTATATTATATTCTCGTGCATAGTTGATTTATAATTTTTACACCGATGTGTAGTACGTTGACCCTCGACTCAAGTACCAATTCCGGTTTTTCGAACGCATTTTCGTACGCTTAGAAAACTTGTACTTTACGTTTCACGACGTGTACCTTTATCAATAATTAGACTTATTTCACCAATGAGTATACTAATTAAAATGTAACTTATACTTTTGAGTGTTATGGTCACTTGCTTCCTAAAATCATCGTCCTAATATATATATATATATATATAATAATAATAATAATAATATTATTTTAAATTTAAACGTTTTATGACTAATTATTATATTTTTATCACATTATAAAATATATATATATATATATATATATATATATATATATATATATATATATATATATATATATATATATATATATATATATATATATATATATTATTCATGTCTAGTTACAAATATTTGTTCGTGAATCATCGGTCAAAATCATATAAATTTTAAATTTAAATTTGGTCGAAAATTTTCGGGTCGTCACAGTACCTACCCGTTAAAGAAATTTCATCCCGAAATTTGATAGAGATCATCATGGCTAACAATAAAAATGTTTTTATGACGAATATGAGTGGATAAATAAAGTTTTATCATTATTGAATATTATAAATAAAACGATTCGATTATGTGAAGCGTAAGAGTGAAGCTGTCACAAAAGGTTGAGATAGGGATTTAACTTTGGACGTAGTCACGGTTGATTTCTGGATTTCAAGGGATTTAGAGAAAATCTTTGTAATAAGATTTGGTTCTTCGGTAATTAAGGAATTTAGGATCCGGTTTGATTAAATGCGATAACCTGTCTCGATTTCTCTGTCGAATATTTTGCTATAAATCCACTCCCTTCGTTTCCTTATTTTCACAACTCATACTTTCTATTCTTTCTCCCTCAACTCATACTTTAAAGTATTCGTCAATATGCTCTATCCAGTTCTGCTTCTTGATATACTCCTAACTTTCATATCTGTCATTCTTATTTTTCATCTGCCACCAGAGGAAGTTATTTTCTTCTACTATTACCTTGGGGTTATAATGTTTTTAATTCTCCCGTGTCTTTACATTGCAATACGTATTGATATACACGGTTTGTAATTTATGTGTTGTTGTCAGGCTTTATATTTTCCCTTATATTTCGATGTTTCTGCTTCTGTATTTCTATAATCATTGACATCCATAGTTAGTGCTCTCTCCTATTTGCTGCGATTTATACTCCCATTTCTATTTCGGAGCTTCATGCTTTTGTTTTCTTCTTCTTCCCGACTTCAAGTCAAGCGAATAATGGTCCAGAATTTGTAGGTATGGAGTTTCAAATGATCATAATATACAAAGCAAAAAGGAAAGTAATAGCACGATTTGATTTGTCAAATTACCAGAATATCCGAAAAAGACCGAATCATCAAGAAAAATATTTTCTTAATATGTTTAGAGGTTAAATAGAATGAAAGAGTTATGTAATGTGACGACCCGGAAATTTCCGACCAAATTTAAACTTTAATCTTTATATTATTCCGACACGATAAGCAAAGTTTGTTAAGTTAAATCTCAAGAATTTTAAACTGTGTTCATACATTCATTATAACCTCGACCAAATTCTGACGATTCACGAACCGTTATATATAAATAGATATGTTATGTATATATATATTATAACTTGAGAATATTAATAAAGTATTAAACGTATAATACTTTACACGAACGTATTTGTTTCAATATGATTTTCCACGAAATTAAAAAATATATATATTAAATGATTGAATTATCAGAAACATTGAATTATGATTACAAGTCTCTGTTGAGAGGTCCACTATGATTTGAGAAAATCTATTCCTCTTAACGATATTCAGAATAATTTGTAAAGCTATTTATAAATAAAAACAAAAAGTGTCATTTACGAAAGTTAGACAAAAGTTAGTGGAGAATTGGTTTCCATAATATTCTATTAATCTATTTTCAAACGTACAAAGACGTTTTCAGTTTAAAAAGAACTTTATTATTAAAACGTATATAACTTTTATAAATATCTAGAATCACTTTTGACAACTCATTACTTAACCAGTATAATAAATATAACGATATTTATATTTTATTTCATTAAATATATATAACGATTTAAATTAATATTATATATATTTATACGCGTATTATACATACATAGTTTTTATACTTTTACTATACTTTAACTATACCTTTACTTTACTTTTACTTTTACTTTACTTTAACTTTAATAATTCACTTTAATAATTCATACTTTAATAATTCACTTTAATAATTCATACTTTAATAATTCACTTTAATAATTCACTTTAATAATTCATACTTTAATAATTCACTTTAATAGTTCATACTTTAATAATTCACTTTAATAATTCATACTTTAATAATTCACTTTAATAATTCATTTTAATAATTCATACTTTAATAATTCACTTTAATAATTCATACTTTAATAATTCACTTTAATAATTCATACTTTAATAATTCACTTTAATAATTCATACTTTAATAATTCACTTTAATAATTCAAAAATCTATTATAAATAGAATTCAATAGGTTTCATTATTTCATAGAAACTTGAAAATATATTTCTTTAAACTCTATCAATCGATTTATGTATATATATATATATTTGCTCTGTATTATTTCAAGATATTATTAGTATACATAAAATATTACGACGGAGTGCTGTCCGATGTAACATCCCGCGTTTTTCCGTTAAATTTAATTTTAACACCGTCTTTTTTTTTTAAAACATAATCTTTCGTATTTAAATTAATAGTTTTCGTGAGTAACGTTCATTATATTCCCGCTATTTAATTTTGACATCACCCGTTTACTCGAGCGTTTTAAAAATATTCGTTTGGTTAAATCCCGCACCCGCTTCTAAACTTGAGGGACTAGTTCCGCCACTTGACCAAAGAGGTGGCTAGTAGTTGACTAGTCAACCACTCACCACCTCCACCCCTCATTCATCCATTTCTTTTTCTTTCTTTCTTTCTTTTTTTTTTCTCTCAAGAACACAAACATAAATCATCATCTAAATCCGGATCGGGAAGCAAACTTCAAAACAAATTACATATTCGTGATCCTCTCATCATCCTCTTCGATTTGGTACCAATTTCATCCATTTTGGGTAACTTTCTAAAATCACTAAATTTCTCTAAATTCGTTTTATATACTTGAAATTGTGTTAGTTAGTGTCTATAGCTCGTGTCTAGCATGAATATATGATTTATTTGCTCGATTTGTTGTTTTTGGAGTAACTAGCATGAACTTGAAATGGGTGTGCTTAATCCTTGATTTTGGATGAGTTAATGTTGTTAGATTGTTAAAGTGCATGTTTTAATTGTGTTACTAGTATCACTAGCTTCGTTTTGATGTGTAGGTTGATTTAGAAAACTTCAAAAACCCGATTAATGATTTTGTGATGTTTGACTAGGGTTTGATAGTTCTTGACATGAACTTTTTGATGCTTAAATGCCATGAAATGGTAATTGTTAGTGTTTAATGGTAATGTATGCTTCATTACCTTCAAAACGGCATATCATATGTGTAAATTGGATTCCCGGAACTCAAAATGCATTTGATGAACTTGAAACCTTGATTATGAACGTTTAATGCGGTTTTTGGTTGTTGTTAGTGATGAATTGCTTGATGAAATGTGCTTAGTTGTTTTCCTTGTCAAATTACCTTTCCAACGATATATGGTATGCATTTTAAATGTTTTCGGTGGATGAAATGTGTTAAATTATGTTTTGGTTCGAGACTTAGTCTATTTTCTGCAAACAGCATTTTTCCCAGGTATGCGCGCCGCGCATACCACCGCGCGCCGCGCGAATCCAAAAACCCGGATGAATGGCCCTTTTAGTCAAGTTCTGACCTGGTTTTACACTTGGGTGCGCGCCGCGCAACCCATTGCGCGCCGCGCAAAACCCCCAGGCCAGGCTCTTGTGTTTTTAAATGTTCTCAAAATGTTTCTCGCTTAACCGTAACCCCGATTAACATGAAAATCGGCTATTGTGTTCATATATGATTGCTCATCAGGGGAAAATTGTCGGATACCCGACCCGACTCCGTTGACTTTGACTTTGATCAAGTTTGACTTTTAGTCAAACTTAACCAAACTTTTATGCAAATGTTCTAACATGCTTTTATACGTGATTCTTGCATGAAACTTGACAACATGATTCACATGCTATACTAATCGAGTCGTAACGAGCCATAGGACTAATTGAACACATTTCACCCGACCTTGTGTCGTAACCGGTTAATTGATACAACTTACTTGTTTAGGTCAAGGCTAAGCAACTTTCATGCATACGTTACTTTGTGAAGTACTTTTATACTCGTGCACTCGAGGTGAGATCATAGTCCCACCTTTTCAACAACTTTTATACTTTTAAATTGTGGGCTGAGAAACATATACTTTGTTACATTTTGTACTACTTACTTTTATACTTTGAACACAAGTACAAGGAAAACAAACATTCCACAGCGAGTTAGAACAAAAATCCTCAATTCGATTATCATTAGTTACACTTGCAGGGTGTAAGCGAGAACTTATATTGTGTGGCCATACGGGTTTGACAAACCCTCATTACGGACGGTTCGCTACCGTCTACGGATGAAATATATTTTCGGGAAACAGTGTATGTTCTAACACTATTGTGATGGGGTTCTATGGAAGGAAACGTTAAGTCTTGATAATTTGGTGCTCGCGAACCAACTTTTGGAATGCAACTTTTGGATGATCAATTTATGGAAATACTAAATCTTGTGGTTCAAAATATAACTCTTATTAATACACCTATGATTTCACCAACGTTTTTCGTTGACAGTTTTCTATATGTTTCTCAGGTTCATACATGGCTATTTGATACATGCTTCCGCGTACATTCATACTTGCTTGGGGTCAAGCATACATGCACACTTTGATTTCTTGCTTGAGGTCAAGCATACATGCATACGCTAGTGATAGCACTTTTGGATTAAACCTTAAAGCATACATACTTACGCTATTTATAGTAACTGTGATTTTCAACTTATATTATGTCGCAAGTTATTTCATTTATACTTTACAATTTTTGTAATCTTAAACTTGTTGTCAAATTGTTTGTAAACTAAACTTTGCAAGTCTTGTACGTTTCAAATGAATGCGACATAATTTTGGTCAAACGAGTCTCATATAGGGACTACGACCACGCAACGGGACCTAAGTTAACGGCGCCGTCAATAACGGTTTTGGGCGGGTCGTTACAAGTGGTATCAGAGCGTTGGTTGTAGGGAACTAGGACGTGCATTAGTGTGTCTAACAGAGTCGTTAGGACGCATTAGTGAGTCTAGACTACAACCGGATAGTTAGCAATTGCATTCTGACATACATTTGCTATAGATAGCACTTACTTGACTACTTGTGCATTATACTTGAATCATTCTTAGGAAAACTTTTTAATGGTACCCAACCTTCATTATACGAACTCGTATCCTGCCACTTTAGTTCGGGAACTCTGACTCCTGGGTTGTTATTTCCCCCGTCTCATCTTACTATCCATGAATATTGTAAAGTCACTGTCACTACTCTAGATGAGTATCGTCATCACTATTTATCACTACGGTTGCGTACTACTCGCTATCATGACTCGTTACTCTTTTCATACCTAACTACGTTATTGTCTGATTCGAACCGCATTGACGTGAACAATCACTTATACACTTCCCTCGGGGAACGCATCTTTAGAGTTGCACTAATTCTTTCGATTCAATACGAATCATGTTTGAGACGTCGTTACATTTTGTTCATTTTAGATTTTCGCGATTACACGAACTTGAATCTATAGAGTGATGTGGGAATGGAAGTATGAGTTAGCGTAATATAACGACACTCGATCAACGTGGTTATATTACGGTAAGACATACCAAAGTTCTAGTGACGCGTGATGGTGGTTAGACTCGATCAACCTAAACACCACCATGTGCCATGTACTTGACTTCATCTTTTCAGGTTTGGACATCCGAAAACTCCGAGAATATTTATAACAACCATACCGGGGACACACCTTCGACTTTTGTCGAACTATACTTATGCTTCCGAATGAATTACCGATTCCTCTCGACTTCAACCGTATGTTACACGTGTATACTATCTCGTCCTCGCACAGTCTTATTGACTAATTACGATTTACTCGTTATGCTCGCACCGAGGCGGAAACTTCTCTCTCATCACACTCGTACTTCCGGTTCAGGAAATCTTTACTCTAAACTCTCAATGGGGGGAGAGACTCTCCACGTTATACTAGTATTCACCTCGAGGGTGAATAGTTCCGACGAACGTTTTTCTTTCAGAAACCGATGAGAACTTGCCCCGACGAACGTTTTTGGAAACTGATAAATCTTTCGCGACGCGAATTTTCTTGAGAAACTTGTCCTAGCTAACGTTTTCAATTCCTAGCAAACTTGTTCAATATGCCTTAGGGAAATGTACCCCGTTTCGGATCGAGATCCTCGTTTCACTTCCAGATTTGGAGTACCTTACAAAAAGCCTCGGGACCGCGTTTAGACATGAGTACCGCGTACCATCCACAACCCGACGGACCGAACAAACATGCGATTTAAACCTTAGAATCCATAATACGAGAGTGTATTACTAACTTCAAATTTACTTGAGAAAAGTATTTTCCTTTAGCTAAATCCTCGTACTACAATGATTTTCATTCGAGTTTTAACGTCACTCCTTTTGAAACCACATGTGACCGGAAACGTCATTCTCCTTTGTCGAACCGAGTAAACGATGATCAATTCACCGGGGCCGAGGTTATTCATGAGCAACTGAGAAAATTTATTCATATTCAGGTAAAACCCTACGCGACTCGTAATCGCCAAGAGCTACGCCGATGTTAGACGTAAACATTTCAAATTCCACGTGGGAAACCGCGTCACGTTAAGAGTCGCACCTTGGAAAGGTGCAATCCGTTTCGGGAAAACGTAGGAAGCTAAATCCGCGATATTTTGATCCTTTAAATTCTTGGGGTGTTTTGGACCTGTCACTAGCCGTTTAGACTTTTCCGACTCATTTTGGGTCTCCGTTTATCCTACATTCGATGTATCAACTTAAAGACGTGTTTTGCGAAACGAGAACTTGTTATCTCCTTTGATGAACTCACTATCGACGATAACCCTCACTTCCTAGGAGGACCGGTTGAAACCATCAATCGTGAAGCCAAACCTTAAAACAACATATGATCCCGACCGTCAAAATTCGTTGAAATACCCTAGGACGTACTTCTCCCTCACTCGTAGAATTGGCAACGCAAGATCTCGAGGAAGATTCAACAACTACTACTTCCAACTAAATTTCGGGACGAAATTTCTTTTGAGGCGTGGATAATGTAACATCCCGCGTTTTTCCGTTAAATTTAATTTTAACACCGTCTTTTTTTTTTTAAAACATAATCTTTCGTATTTAAATTAATAGTTTTCGTGAGTAACGTTCATTATATTCCCGCTATTTAATTTTGACATCACCCGTTTACTCGAGCGTTTTAAAAATATTCGTTTGGTTAAATCCCGCACCCGCTTCTAAACTTGAGGGACTAGTTCCGCCACTTGACCAAAGAGGTGGCTAGTAGTTGACTAGTCAACCACTCACCACCTCCACCCCTCATTCATCCATTTCTTTTTCTTTCTTTCTTTCTTTTTTTTTTCTCTCAAGAACACAAACATAAATCATCATCTAAATCCGGATCGGGAAGCAAACTTCAAAACAAATTACATATTCGTGATCCTCTCATCATCCTCTTCGATTTGGTACCAATTTCATCCATTTTGGGTAACTTTCTAAAATCACTAAATTTCTCTAAATTCGTTTTATATACTTGAAATTGTGTTAGTTAGTGTCTATGGCTCGTGTCTAGCATGAATATATGATTTACTTGCTCGATTTGTTGTTTTTGGAGTAACTAGCATGAACTTGAAATGGGTGTGCTTAATCCTTGATTTTGGATGAGTTAATGTTGTTAGATTGTTAAAGTGCATGTTTTAATTGTGTTACTAGTATCACTAGCTTCGTTTTGATGTGTAGGTTGATTTAGAAAACTTCAAAAACCCGATTAATGATTTTGTGATGTTTGACTAGGGTTTGATAGTTCTTGACATGAACTTTTTGATGCTTAAATGCCATGAAATGGTAATTGTTAGTGTTTAATGGTAATGTATGCTTCATTACCTTCAAAACGGCATATCATATGTGTAAATTGGATTCCCGGAACTCAAAATGCATTTGATGAACTTGAAACCTTGATTATGAACGTTTAATGCGGTTTTTGGTTGTTGTTAGTGATGAATTGCTTGATGAAATGTGCTTAGTTGTTTTCCTTGTCAAATTACCTTTCCAACGATATATGGTATGCATTTTAAATGTTTTCGGTGGATGAAATGTGTTAAATTATGTTTTGGTTCGAGACTTAGTCTATTTTCTGCAAACAGCATTTTTCCCAGGTATGCGCGCCGCGCATACCACCGCGCGCCGCGCGAATCCAAAAACCCGGATGAATGGCCCTTTTAGTCAAGTTCTGACCTGGTTTTACACTTGGGTGCGCGCCGCGCAACCCATTGCGCGCCGCGCAAAACCCCCAGGCCAGGCTCTTGTGTTTTTAAATGTTCTCAAAATGTTTCTCGCTTAACCGTAACCCCGATTAACATGAAAATCGGCTATTGTGTTCATATATGATTGCTCATCAGGGGAAAATTGTCGGATACCCGACCCGACTCCGTTGACTTTGACTTTGATCAAGTTTGACTTTTAGTCAAACTTAACCAAACTTTTATGCAAATGTTCTAACATGCTTTTATACGTGATTCTTGCATGAAACTTGACAACATGATTCACATGCTATACTAATCGAGTCGTAACGAGCCATAGGACTAATTGAACACATTTCACCCGACCTTGTGTCGTAACCGGTTAATTGATACAACTTACTTGTTTAGGTCAAGGCTAAGCAACTTTCATGCATACGTTACTTTGTGAAGTACTTTTATACTCGTGCACTCGAGGTGAGATCATAGTCCCACCTTTTCAACAACTTTTATACTTTTAAATTGTGGGCTGAGAAACATATACTTTGTTACATTTTGTACTACTTACTTTTATACTTTGAACACAAGTACAAGGAAAACAAACATTCCACAGCGAGTTAGAACAAAAATCCTCAATTCGATTATCATTAGTTACACTTGCAGGGTGTAAGCGAGAACTTATATTGTGTGGCCATACGGGTTTGACAAACCCTCATTACGGACGGTTCGCTACCGTCTACGGATGAAATATATTTTCGGGAAACAGTGTATGTTCTAACACTATTGTGATGGGGTTCTATGGAAGGAAACGTTAAGTCTTGATAATTGGGTGCTCGCGAACCAACTTTTGGAATGCAACTTTTGGATGATCAATTTATGGAAATACTAAATCTTGTGGTTCAAAATATAACTCTTATTAATACACCTATGATTTCACCAACGTTTTTCGTTGACAGTTTTCTATATGTTTCTCAGGTTCATACATGGCTATTTGATACATGCTTCCGCGTACATTCATACTTGCTTGGGGTCAAGCATACATGCACACTTTGATTTCTTGCTTGAGGTCAAGCATACATGCATACGCTAGTGATAGCACTTTTGGATTAAACCTTAAAGCATACATACTTACGCTATTTATAGTAACTGTGATTTTCAACTTATATTATGTCGCAAGTTATTTCATTTATACTTTACAATTTTTGTAATCTTAAACTTGTTGTCAAATTGTTTGTAAACTAAACTTTGCAAGTCTTGTACGTTTCAAATGAATGCGACATAATTTTGGTCAAACGAGTCTCATATAGGGACTACGACCACGCAACGGGACCTAAGTTAACGGCGCCGTCAATAACGGTTTTGGGCGGGTCGTTACATCCGAGTGATTTCAAAATAGTTTTTTTGAATGAGTCGAAGCTAAGGAAATTATGGGTTATAGCTATGGAGGTGATGGGTATGGTTCATGGGTATGCTCGTGAGGTCAATCTAGTGTTTATCATCTCCGTTGCATCTACGTACTTTCCTGCAATATTGAATCTCAATATTGATACGTTCGTGAATCCGAGGCCAACCTTGCACTTGTTAAATGACGTTATATGTATTTTTACTACGAAATACAGTATTGTGAGTTTCATTTGCTCCCTTTTTAATTGCTTTTGCAATATATATTTTTGGGCTGAGAATACATGCGCTGTTTTATAAATGTTTTACGAAATAGACACAAGTACTAAAACTAATTCTACGTGGGTTTAAACCAGAAATATACCCTTAGCTTGGTAACATTAAACTACTTGTCTATGTACGGTAGGCGCGAATCCTAAAGATAGATCTATTGGGCCTGACAAACCCCATCCTGACTATGGGATGCTTTAGTACTTCGAGGTTATATTAAACACACCTGATCTGGTGTACTTCAGAGGGTAAAACATGAACGTTAAGGCTTGTTACCGGGTGCCTACAACTTATAGAATACTTTTATACACTTGTGAGTGTACATATATTTATAAACGGAAATCTTGTGGTCTATTAATATATTGAAATGATTGTTATGATAAACCTATGAACTCACCAATCTTTTGGTTGACACTTTAAAGCATGTTTATTCTCAGGTATTAAAGAAATCTTCCACTGTGCATTAGCTCATTTTAAGGATATTACTTGGAGTCATTCATGGCATATTTTGAAAGACGTTGCATTCGAGTTATTGAGTTCATCAAGATTATTATTAAGCCAATTATAGTTGGATGTATTATGAAATGGTGTGCATGCCGTCAACTTTCGTTGTAAAGAAAGTTTGTCTTTTAAAAACGAATGCAATGTTTGTAAAATGTATCATATAGAGGTCAAATACCTCGCGATGTAATCAACTATTGTGAATCGTTTATAATGTATATGAACGGGTCCTTTCAGTTGGTATCAGAGCGGTGGTCTTAGCGAACCAGGTCTGCATTAGTGTGTCTAACTGATAGTCGTTAGGATGCATTAGTGAGTCTGGACTTCGACCGTGTCTGCATTTCAAAAGTTTTGCTCATCATTCTTGTCGAAAATTACCTGCTTATCATTCTTAGTCTAGACACATCTTATTGCATTGATTGCATGAATAGTGTATAGACAAAATTCATATCTTAGCGTATCTGCTAATTCATATCTTAGCGTATCTGTTACTGTAAACTTTTCCTGACATATTCCGTAAATTCCTCCGTAATCTACGAAACCTTTTGCTCTATATAATTAGAATACCACCCGATAGCCGGAAAATCATTTCATATCGAAAAATTCTTTATTCAATCGTACGAAATGGAATTCGTCATTAGTTCAAGTCCCTCGGATTCCGAAATGGAATCCCACTCAAGTTCCGAAAGCAGTGTGACCGGAATGGATCAACCAATTAGTCATCATCTATTCTTGATGAATTGAGGATGGGTTCGTAGCCTCCTTAATCATTGGAGACA